>NC_134355.1:45284775-45584775 GCF_048569485.1 Anomaloglossus baeobatrachus | reverse complement strand
AAAATCTCCAAAGTGAAGCAGTTTTGTGACCCTCCAGCTGTAACCATAGATCCTAAGTTGAAGTCATGTAGAATATCCAAAGTGAAGCAGTCATGTGATCTTCCACCTGAAACCAGCTCTTAGGCTGAGATTATGTAAAATATCTCTCTGGTGAGAGAAGCAAAACCCTTTTTTACCACTCAGTTCTTAATTCAGGGTATTGAGTCTTACAGGAATGGTTGGAGATGGCTGCTCTCTCATTGGTCGCTAATTCAATTGACTTCATCATTTTCCTCTGAATTATCTATTCAAAGGGGCTGAAGCAATACATATTTAACAGACAATCCGCATATAACAGACAGTAGGGCTCCAATTAGTCTGACATGAGACAATGGCTAACTCTTCTTGATGTAACAAAGAAACCATATGTCTGGCCTAATTAAGAACAGTTCACCAACCACACAAATGGCCAGACGCTGAGTCGTCACATAAAACACAAAGCATGTTCTGTCCTGTTCACATCTGCATTGGGCAAATTCGTTCCAAGAAACCCCATTAACTATAATGGGGTCAGTCAGCTTTCCCTTATGGTGTCTAGGGTTTAGTAATATAGACCTCCATGCCAGTGACTGGTAATGCCCTAAAATTGCACTTGGCCTGGATAATCATAGATTTCAGACATGTTTTATAGGCTTATTTTGTGTTAGAAACCATGAAAAATGAATTATGATATTTCTATGCAGCTACTGTGGTCCCATGAACTCGAGAACGAGAAATAGATTCAATAGTTTCAGTAATAGACCTGATGTTTCATTATGTTCGGTCTGTGGGATTAGACTAACAACTGCTTTGCATTCAGGAAAGACAATGGAATAACTGAAAACCATTTATAAATCTGATTATTTTTTGCTTTGCTTTTCCTTCGCTTCCTGCAGCTGCTGGACGGTCACGCTCCGGGATTGACATATCTCACATGTTCATATTCAGTCTGGGCTATTGGCAAAGAATACATTTGCCAAACTGTTCTGCCAACAAGTACTTACATTTAAGGGGACATCAACATGGAAAATCTATATGAGGCTTTATGCACACAACGTCTTTCTCAGGACATTGCTGTGGACATGTGTAGCGCCCCTGAGTACATCAGGGTGCTACAGGGAACTGCATCCTTTTTCCCCAGGGTGCAGGACCTACCCCCTATGGTTCCAAGTTCCCAGAATACGGTGTCACCTCCATCAGCACCACCAACACCTCACACCATGACCTGTCAGACACACCAGTGGGTTGGTCTAGCTGGAACAGGGCCACGCACCTAGGTGTCAGGCAGATGAGTGGGAGGGACCAAGAGAGTCGAGGGACAGCTCTCAAAGTGAGAGGAGCTGGAGTGTTAGCTACCGGAGAGCTAGGTAGACAACAGTTGGGTCACAGACAGTGGTCCAGGAACAGAGGAGTCGGTGACCGGGTTCAGGGACATCGGTCTGGGGTGCGACAGACGCGGTCTAAGAGGGACCAACAGAGCTGACAGGTACTGAGCACGACGGTATACAGGATCCTAGGTCAGGAGCTGATTCAACGTCCTGGCAATTAACCTGCAGAGGAAGGGGGCCTTCAGGGACCTTCCTAAAGCTCAGAGACTGAGGGCATCAGCACAACGAGGGGGACAGGGTTTTCCAAATAAAGCAACCCACTGAGGTCCCAAGTGTCAGCCCTTAGGAGCAAGACTTCACCCAAGACTGAAAAACTGGCCCTTACTGCTTCAAGCTATAGGGACCCACACAGACACAAACAGTGCAAGAAGGCATGTTCTGGACTACTAGTGACACCGGTGATACCGGGGACCTGGACGTGCTCCAGGCAGCGGCAGCTGTGCACAGAGACTTGTTCAAGAACAGTGTGTGTCTCAATTCATCTCACCTATCCAACACCTCAACCACCACAGTGAGTACGCCTGCACGTGCACCCTGCCCTTCCATCTCTCATCATCACTCGAGCTCCGGGGCCTTCCCTACCTGCGGAGGGACTGTCACCTTGCTACAGCCCACCATCTGCCCTGGTCCTCATTGCAGCAGCGGCGGTACTCTCATTACCGCACCCTGCAGGTGGCGTGACAAACACTTCCCCTGTAAATAATACCCTTTTCCAGTTTGAGTGTCCGCCGAGCCCAGGTCCAGACCCCTCGAGCCACAACCACCTCGGATCCAAGCACCCCGGTCATCACCGGGGCGGCACACATGTTCAATCTATGTCACTCATTTTAACCGCTTTGGGGTTCAGAAACCCTGAAGTGATTAAAAGAAGTTAGATGCCGATTCTTCGGGAGGCTGCCCCTTGGAAGCCGCCTGCTCCCCATTATTCCTGACCAATTTTCTAACTCTATTTGTTGAAATACAGCCCCGAAATTACCCCTCCACCTGTCACGCTCCCCGGGTCCTCGGCTCCCCTCCCCGGGTCCTCAGCTCCGCTCCCCGGCTCACCTGCCACGCTCCCCTCGTCCCAGCCTCCGGTGCCCGTCCTCCATAGGTCCTCTGGTCGCCGATCCCGGCGTCCGACATCTTCCCAGGCCCTGGCCGGCTCTCCTGCGTCCTCCTCGCAGCCTCCTTCCCTGGCTTCTGGCACCCGGGCCGCGCGCATGCGCATTAGGGCACGCGCGCGGTCACTGACCCTTTCTTAAAGGGCCAGTGTCCGGTAACAGGAAATGAGGTTAGTCAGGTTCAGGGTATAAAGGGGGTTCTTGTCCAAGGGGGCGGGGCCTGATCTTCGTGTTCCCTGAGCTAGGAGTCAGGTCTCCTGGTGTTTATGTGCCTGTACTCACCTATCTCTCTTTGTAGAGCCGTACCTGCCTCGCCATCCAGTCTGCCGTATCCCGAACCCCGCACGCTGTCCGTCTGCCATCCGACAGCACCTGCCATCTCGGATCCCTGCGGTGACCCGTCATCTTGCTCCAGAGGTTCCGGACTCCGCCTGATATCATCTCGGCCTCCGAACCTGAGCTACGTCACCAAGACTACCTTCTGTGACTCCGTGGTCCCAGGGACTCCTCCGCTGTCTTCACTTGCACGGACTATCCTGCTGCCCTTCAGTGCTTCAGCTGCCGGACTCCCTACCTCCATCTTAGAGTTCGGTCCAGTGGATCCACCTCCTGGGTCTGCCCGACCGCCCGGCCGTGACAGTAAGATCAGGCCATGGATCCCGCTGCTGCACTAATGGCCCTGCAAGAGGAACTCCAACGCCAGCGTGAAGTCCAGACCCGCATGCTGCAATTCATGACCTCCGTGGACACCCGCCTGTACACATTACAAGCATCAATGACGCCTGCGGCACCCAGGTCCCCCGCCAGGCAAGCCATGGCTCCCGTACCAGTGGCAGCCTCTTCAGATGCTTCCCGACTCCGTTTGGCGTCACCTCCTCGGTATGCTGGAGATCCCAAGACCTGCAGGGGCTTCATAAACCAATGTTCCCTTCACTTCACGCAGCTGCCACATCTGTTCGCCTCCGACCAAGCCAAGGTCGCCTTTATAATGTCCCACCTAGAGGGCGAGGCGCTGGCGTGGATGAACCCCTTGTGGGAGAAGGAGGACCCCATGACCAAGGATCTTCAACAGTTCCTACAGGCCTTCCGCAGTACCTTTGACGAGCCAGGACGCGCCTCTGCCTCTGCTTCATCACTCCTCCGCCTACGTCAAGGGACACTGACGGTGGGTCAATACGCCATCCGTTTCCGCACTTTGGCTTCAGAACTCGGGTGGAATAATGAGGCCCTAACAGCCGCCTTCTGGGAAGGACTCTCGAGTCGCATCAAGGATGAGTTGGCGGGTCGGGACGTGCCCTCCACCCTAGATGCACTGATCGCCCTAGCAACTCGTGTGGACATACGTTTTCAGGAGCGCTCCAAAGAGCTATCTCGGGAGAGACGCCCGGTACGGCATTCTCCTCCTCCGCAGAAGTCCTCCGTTCCTCAGTCATCAACAGCTGGGATTCCCGTCCACGAGCCCATGCAGATCGACCGAGTGCGGCAGTCTGAACGACGTCGAGCAGAGCGGCTCGCCCAGGGCCTCTGCTTTTACTGTGGTGAGGACACCCACCTGCTACGCTCCTGTCCAGAGAGGCCGGGAAACTCCAAAGCCTAGGGTTGGTAGGAGAGGCCACCCTAGGTGCTGGGACCCTCTCTGACCCAGTTACATGGACAGTGCAAGTGACCACGGGAGAGACGCGGTTCACGGCTGATGCCTACCTCGATTCCGGGGCAGCAGGCAATTTCATCCAGCAGGCCACGGTGGACAAGTACCGGGTGCCTGTCATGCCACTCGACAAACCCCTAGTGATTGCCTCGGTGGATGGGAGGCCTCTCTCTGATACCATCTCCTTGATCACCAGGCCTGTCGAACTACGCATCGGTGCTCTTCACACCGAGAACATCGCTCTCTACGTTCTCCCACACATGTCCCACCAGATCCTGTTGGGACTCCCATGGTTGCGGACACATGAACCATCGGTTAGCTGGGGTACTGGCGAAGTCACCCGTTGGGGCTCTTCGTGTCATGAGAGGTGCCTAAAGTCCATACCACCCCTCCGACGCCCTCCGGTTCCTGAGACCCTAACGGGGCTGCCTTCGGCCTATTGGTCCTTTGCCGATGTCTTTGACAAAAAGGAATCCGAGGTACTGCCGCCACATCGTCCATACGATTGTGCCATTGACCTGCTTCCAGGGACAACCCCACCTAGAGGACGGATATATCCTTTATCTCCAGCCGAAACCAGGGCCATGTCAGATTACATCTCAGAGAGCCTAGCAAGAGGGTTCATTCGGAGATCCTCCTCTCCTGCTGGAGCAGGTTTCTTCTTTGTCAAGAAGAAAGAGGGAGACTTACGCCCATGTATAGACTACCGGGGTCTCAACCAAATCACCGTGAAAAACAAATACCCCCTGCCGCTCATTCCCGAATTATTTGACCGGCTTAGAGGAGCTCGTGTGTTCACCAAGCTGGATCTTCGGGGTGCTTACAATCTGGTACGCATCCGCTCTGGTGACGAATGGAAAACCGCGTTTAATACGCGCGATGGACATTATGAGTACTGCGTGATGCCCTTCGGTCTGTGTAACGCTCCTGCCGTCTTCCAAGAACTGGTGAACGACGTGTTTCGGGACCTTCTCTACATCTGTGTGGTTGTTTATCTAGATGACATCCTTGTCTTCTCTCCGGACCTCCAAACCCACAGAGAAAACGTACAGCTGGTCTTACAAAGACTGAGAGAGAATCGCCTGTACGCAAAGTATGAGAAGTGTGTCTTTGAGCAGTCTTCCCTCCCCTTTCTGGGGTACATCATCTCTGATACTGGACTGCAGATGGACCCCAAGAAGGTCTCCGCCATCATCAACTGGCCTCCGCCTTCTGGACTGAAGGCAATCCAACGCTTCCTGGGATTCGCCAACTACTACCGCCAGTTTATCCCGCACTTCTCTGCCTTGACCGCTCCTCTCTCCGCTTTGACCAAAAAGGAGGCTAATCCTAAGGACTGGTCACCTGCGGCAGACGCCGCATTTTGTTCTTTGAAGCGAGCATTCGCCTCCGCCCCTGTACTCCACCGACCGGAGTTAAACCGCCAGTTCACCTTGGAGGTGGATGCCTCCTCCTCAGGAGCCGGAGCAGTGCTCATGCAAAAATCCTCCTCCGGGAAGATGGTGACCTGCGGTTTCTTCTCTAAGAGCTTCTCAGCACCCGAACGTAATTACACCATCGGTGACCGAGAACTACTGGCGGTCAAACTGGCTCTGGAGGAGTGGCGCTACCTCCTGGAAGGAGCAGTGTACCCCGTGATTATCTACACGGACCACAAAAACCTGGAATACCTGCGGTCCGCTCAGCGACTGAACCCACGGCAAGCCAGGTGGTCCTTATTCTTTGCCAGGTTTGACTTCCAGCTCCACTTCCGACCAGCGGACAAGAATGTACGCGCTGATGCCTTGTCTAGGTCTCTCATGCCCATGGAACAGGAGGAAGAGACTATCCAGCCTATCATCTCTCCTAGCAAGATTGTTCCGGTGGCTCCTGTCACTCTGGCCCAGATACCACCTGGGAAGACCTATGTCTCGGAGACCGACAGGCTAACGGTCTTACACTGGGGTCATACCTCAAAAACAGCCGGCCATGCAGGCCAGAAGAGAACATGGGGTGCGATTGTACGCCATTACTGGTGGCCATCTCTTCGCACGGACGTCGCCGCCTTTGTCTCTGCCTGCTCCTCTTGTGCCAGAAACAAGACGCCCAAACACCTCCCACATGGCCGCCTTCTGCCTCTGCCGATACCTTCGATTCCGTGGCAACACATAGCAATGGACTTTATTACGGACTTGCCATTGTCATCCGGGCACACAGTCATATGGGTCGTGGTGGACCGGTTCTCAAAAATGGCCCATTTCGTTCCTATGGCTGGACTGCCCTCTGCTCAGGAACTCGCGGACGCTTTTATACAACACATCTTCCGCTTGCATGGCTTTCCATTACACATCGTATCAGACAGAGGAACTCAGTTCACCTCCCGCTTCTGGAGGGCTCTCTGTAACCATCTGGGAGTGACTCTGGACTTTTCATCTGCATACCATCCTCAGTCTAATGGCCAAGTAGAGAGGGTCAATCAAATCTTGACCTCATTTCTACGTCACTATGTTAACGCCCATCACGACGACTGGTCCGCTCTTCTACCTTGGGCTGAATTCTCCCACAACCACCACATCAGTGAGTCGTCCTCCAGCTCTCCCTTCCATGTTGTTTACGGACTTCAGCCTTCCATCCCATTGCCTGTATCCCCCTCTTCGGATGTCCCTGCTGCAGATACAGTAGCCCGTGACTTTGCCACCATTTGGGACTCTGTCAAGGTGTCTCTAGGACGTGCTTCCCTGCGGATGAAGAGACACGCAGACAAGAAACGCCTGGATCCTCCGTGTTTCTCTCCTGGAGACCTCGTCTGGCTTTCTTCCCAGTACGTCCGCCTGAAGATACCTTCATACAAGCTGGGTCCTCGCTACATTGGGCCGTTTAAAGTCCTCACCAGGATCAATGAGGTCTCCTACAAGCTGCAGCTCCCGGCCACGATGAGGATACCCAACTCGTTCCACGTCTCCCTGCTCAAGCCGGTGGTCCTTGGTCCCTTCTCCGCTGCTGCCAGTCCAGCTCCTCCACCTATTGCCGATGATGACATCTATGCGGTAAGGGATATCGTGGCCATGAAGACCGTACGAGGTCGGCAGTTCTTCCTGGTGGACTGGGCAGGGTATGGTCCTGAGGATAGGTCCTGGGAGCCCAGGGAGAACGTAGGCACTCCTCTTATCCGTGCCTTCATGTCCCGGTTGCGGGGAGGGGGGCGTGGGGGGGGGGGTACTGTCACGCTCCCCGGGTCCTCGGCTCCCCTCCCCGGGTCCTCAGCTCCGCTCCCCGGCTCACCTGCCACGCTCCCCTCGTCCCAGCCTCCGGTGCCCGTCCTCCATAGGTCCTCTGGTCGCCGATCCCGGCGTCCGACATCTTCCCAGGCCCTGGCCGGCTCTCCTGCGTCCTCCTCGCAGCCTCCTTCCCTGGCTTCTGGCACCCGGGCCGCGCGCATGCGCATTAGGGCACGCGCGCGGTCACTGACCCTTTCTTAAAGGGCCAGTGTCCGGTAACAGGAAATGAGGTTAGTCAGGTTCAGGGTATAAAGGGGGTTCTTGTCCAAGGGGGCGGGGCCTGATCTTCGTGTTCCCTGAGCTAGGAGTCAGGTCTCCTGGTGTTTATGTGCCTGTACTCACCTATCTCTCTTTGTAGAGCCGTACCTGCCTCGCCATCCAGTCTGCCGTATCCCGAACCCCGCACGCTGTCCGTCTGCCATCCGACAGCACCTGCCATCTCGGATCCCTGCGGTGACCCGTCATCTTGCTCCAGAGGTTCCGGACTCCGCCTGATATCATCTCGGCCTCCGAACCTGAGCTACGTCACCAAGACTACCTTCTGTGACTCCGTGGTCCCAGGGACTCCTCCGCTGTCTTCACTTGCACGGACTATCCTGCTGCCCTTCAGTGCTTCAGCTGCCGGACTCCCTACCTCCATCTTAGAGTTCGGTCCAGTGGATCCACCTCCTGGGTCTGCCCGACCGCCCGGCCGTGACACCACCTTCCTCCACTGTTCCTACATACCCTCATTATTGCGCTCCTCTCCAGCCCTTCAATGAACAAACTTCCTTCTGTTACAGCTAAATATTTCACATTTTCACCATCAGCCCAGAGCACCATCTGCCATTTTTCTGCACCCCAGCTCCTATGTTTTTGTGTGTAGCTGCGCCACTTGGTTTTGTGTCAGACGGAGATTTTTACAAACTTTGTCGACTGTCATGTCTAGAGATGAGCGAGCCTCTAGAGGCTCGAGTTCGGTTCGGTTCGTTGAACGGAGGCCGCGTTCGAGTTCGGTTCGACGAACCGTTCGACGAACCTCTCGAGCCCCATTGAAACCAATGGCAGGCAAGCACAAACACATAAAAACACATTATAAATGTACACATACAGTTAATAAACATTGCCATAACACTTACAGGTCCCCGCAACGCGTCCTGCACTCTGTCTCCCGCCGCTTTTCCTTCCGATAATCGCTGTGTCCTCCTGGTAACCAGCACTGATGATAGGACCTTTCGTGACATCAAAAAAAGCATGTGACCAGTCACGTGTCTATTATCTCATTGGCTACAGACTGGTCACATGGCTAGACGTCATTGCAAGGTCCTGTCAGTGCATCTCTCCGGTACGCGGTGCTTGTTTGTGCATCCCCGTGTACCGGCGAGATGCTCTGGCACATGGTCGGCTCCCCGTTCTGCTTCCCCGTTCCGTTATTCACCCACTGGCACAGCCGGTTAATTACGGAGATCACCGTTGCTATAGCAACGCACCTGTCAGGGGTGACGTCACCGCTTACAACCTCCAGCCTCTACTAGTCACTGAGTGATATAGACTGCACGGGAAGCAGCAGCGTCTTCCTCCCATGCAGCGCTGTCTGATGTAGTAGAGCTGCATGGGTTGAAGGAGAAAGAAGACAGAAGAGCATGGATGGTGGAGGGATGCGAGGGAGTAATGAACATGGAGTCTCTAAGTGTGTCTGTGTATTTATTTCTATTAAAGCATTTTTTCTCTGTGTGGTGTCTTTCTTTTTAACCCTTTATTGGAGATTCTTAATGGCCGGGTCCAACTTGCCTGACATTAAGAATCTCTGACTTAATACTAGCTAGTAAAACAAAGCTAGTATTAACTCATTATTACCCAGAAAGCCACCCGTCACCAGGGCAGCTGAAAGAGTTGGATACAGCGCCAGATGATGGTGCTTCTATGAAAGCGCCATTTTCTGGGGCGGCTGCGGACTGCAATTTGCAGCAGAGGGGCCCACAAAGCTCAGGCCAACCTGTGCTGCGGATTCCAATCCCCAGCTGCCTAGTTGTACCTGGCTGGACACAAAAATGGAGCGAAGCTCATGTCGATTTTTTTGGAATTATTTCATGAAATTCATGAAATAATTAAAAAAAGGGCTTCCCTATTTTTTTTGTTCCCAGACGGGTACAAATAGGCAGCTGGGGCTTGGAGGCAGCCGTACCTGCCTGCTGTACCTGGCTAGCATAGAAAAATATGGCGAAGCCCACGTCATTTTTTTGGTGGGCAAAAATCTCCTGCATACAGTCCTGGATGGAGTATGCTGAGCCTTGTAGTTCTGCAGCTGCTGTCTGCTCTCCTGCATACAGTAGTGAATGGAGCAGGCTGTGCCTTGTCATTCTGCAGCTGCTGTCTGCTCTCTTCCATACAGACAGCAGCTGCAGAACTACAAGGCTCAGCACACTCCATCCAGGACTGCATGCAGGAGTTTTTTGCCCCCCCCCCAAAAAAAATTATGTGGGCTTCATCATATTTTTGTATGCTAGCCAGGTACAGCAGGCAGCTACGGGCTGCCCCCAACACCCAGCTGCCTATTTGTACCTGGCTGGGAACCAAAAATATAGGGAAGCCCTTTTTTATTTAATTATTTCATGAATTTCATGAAATAATTTAAAAAAAAAATTATGTGGGCTTCACCCAATTTTGGTGTCCAGCCAGGTACAACTAGGCAGCTGGGGATTGGAATCCACAGCTCAGGGTGCCCAAGCTTTCTGGGCACCCATGCTGTGTATTGCAGTCCACAGCCGCCCCAGGAAATGGCGCTTTCATAGAAGCGCCATCTTATAGCGCTGTATCCAACTCTTCCAGCTGCCCTGGTGACGGGTGGCTCACTGCGTAATAATGGGGCTAGGGCTAGCTGTATATTATCCACTGGAGCTAAGCCCGAAATTCATGGCGTCACGCCAATATTAGACATGGCCACCATGAATTTCTAGTACAGATTAAAAAAAACACAACACACAGAAACATATTTTTAATAAAAATACAACACAACACAATTAGTGACTCCATCTTTATTGAAATAAAGAACCCTCCTCCGCAGTAATCCTGGGTCAAGGGTCAGGCCGGCCAGGTGGTAAAAAGCCGACCACACCGCTCGACTTATAGTGTCAGCTGATGCCGTCAGGTGACCGCATCAGCTGATCATCGCCAGGTCTGAGAAAGAGAGAGAGGGAAAGAAGAGAGAGAGAAGATAGAGAAAAGAGAGGAGAGAGAGGGAGAGAAGAGAGAGAAGAAAGAGGAGAGAGAAAGAGAGAGAGAGGAGAGAAGAGAGAGAAAAGAGAGAGGGAAAGGAGAGGAGAGAAAGAAGAGAGAGGAGAGAGCGAGAAGAGAGAGGAGAGAGTGAGAAGAGAGAGAAGAGAGAGAGAAGAGAGAGGAGAGAGAGCGAGAGAGAGAGGGAAAAAGAAAAAGAGAGACAGAGAAAAAGAGAGAGAGAGGGAGGGAGAGAGAGGGAGAAGAGAGAGAGGAGAGAAGAGAGAGGAGAGAGAGCGAGAGAGAGGGAAAAAGAGAAAAGGAGAGACTGAGAAAAAGAGAGAGAGAAAAAGACAGAGAGAGGAGAGAGGGAGAGAGAGAAAGAGAAAGACAGAGAAAAAGAGAGAGAGGAGTGAGAGAGGGATAGAGAGAGAGAAAGAGAGAGAGAGGAGAGAGAGGAGAGAGGGAGAGAGAGAGAGAGAAAGAGAAAAAGAGAGAGAAAGAGAGAGAGAAAAAAAGAGAGAGACAGAGGAAGAGAGAGAGAGAGGAGAGAGCAATGCAGCCTCATTCCGTGAACAGCTCCAATTTTAGATGTGTGTCCCGCGGCTCACAGCTGATGTCCGGCTCCTCCCCTCTGTTCATAAATAAATTATAAATATATAATAATTATAATTTAGAATTAAAAATAAAAAAAAAAAAATTCTTTACTGGGACGAGAACTCATGAAGTTATGCTTTTTAGGCAAGTGCGCTATCCACTGAGCTACTGCCTCTAATGATAAAGATGGGCAGATTTGGTAATCTTGAAGTCTGCATTGCTGAAGTGAAGTCTCTGCTGACCGCGCGATTCACTTCATTGCTATGTGGAGCTGATACAGAGCACTCGTGTTCTGTAGCAGAGCTGGACCTGGAGGGGTATTTGGGGATATTAATAAAATGGTGAAACGGTGTTTTTTGTCTTTTATTCCAAATAAAGGATTTTTCGCTGTGTGTATTTCTTTACTTTCACTTTCAGTTTAATCATGGAATGTATCTCGGGGAGATGCCTGGCATGATTAAACTCATTATTACCCCGATTGCCACTGCACCAGGGCAATTCGGGATGAGCTGGGTAGAGTCCCGGGACTGTCGCATCTAATGGATGCGGCAATTCCGGGTGGCTGCTGGGTGATATTTTTAGGGTGGTGGGCTCCCCATAATGTGGCGCTCCCCATCCTGACAATACCAGCCTCCAGCCGTGTGGCTTTATCCTGGCTGGTATCAAATAAGGGGGGAACCGTATTTTTTTTTTTTATTATTTTTTATTTTTTTTTTTTGCTGCACAATTTAGACCCACCCGCCGCTGTGATTGGTTGCAGTGAGACAGCTGTCACTCATCGTGGGGGGCGTGTCTGACTGCAACCAATCATGGGCGCCGGTGTACGGGGAAAGCACGGAATACCTGATTGAATAATGAAGCAGCAGCCATTTTCTAAAGAGGAAAAGACACCGCAGATTTCTGACAGCTGTGCAGCGAGACGCCCATGATCGGTGAGTAGGAAAGAGAGAGGGATTGTGCTGGGGACGCAGGACGCATGCAGATAACAACGTGTACAGGATACAGCCAGGCCCCTTTTTGTTGGGCCTTGCTATCAGAGTCTCTGTCCCTATGTAGCGCGCAGTGGGGATACGGCTTGGCAGCCCGCCTGATCTAATAGTATGGGCGTCACCTAATAGGCTGCGAGTTTGTGACTGTGCGTCTGCTAGTGTGAACAGTGCTCTATGCAAGCCACTAGTGTGCAGTTTTACCATCCAGCAATCCCCTCCTCCATATTTGGAAGTGAGTGTGATTTGCTCCTCCTGCACCTGTGATGACTCCATTTAGTGGGGGTTTAGCTGTATCCTGCTGGAGTAGTAGTAGTCTTTTGGCCTGAGCAATAAACAGCTGCAATTTCATCTTGCTGTAAGTAACTCCCTCCAGAAAACACATCCATTTCTCCAGAGTCTAGTGGTGGGGTGCTTGGACAATGTGACTCAACTTCAGTGCCCAAGAACCCAACACAAGCTCTTTTTTATTCATTGCCCATGATAGAGATTGACCACAAATTTGGGCATCGGACATGGTATGTATTGTGTGGACCTAGGATAGAGTCAAGATCGACATCTGAGGCTCCTGTAAAGGTTTTAGGTTGACCACATTTCTCGATTACTGTAAAGATCCATACACAGCCTCAGATCCATTGAATTTTGATATACACTGACTTCTTAATTAACTTCATTTATGTTGTCCACATACAGTATGTTTAGAGACCTCTGAGAGCTTGTGGAAAATGAGTTTTGTATTACCATTCACCAGGTGTTGGTGCTGTCTGTCGGCCAGTGTGGCTGTGGTTTTGTTCCCATGGGACGATAGGGTCTGGAGTCCTGGGGACTCAGACTTTCAGCTTGGGTGTTGAGAGGCACCAGGTCACCCACCCTGCCGGTGCACTGTCATTGTGAGGGTGGTTGGCACATTGTGCTGCCCATTTAAGGCTATTTGAAGTTAGGGACCCAATGAGAGGTTTGCCGTGACATGGCAGTGGGCTTCATACAGTCTGATAAGAATCTTAAACTAAGAACTTCATATTTTGCTTTATAAATATTGCCTAGTGGCACTAGATCACTGATGATTTTTGGATGTGTGGTCCATGTCTCTTACTATGGTTCTGGCACTCTGACAGTAACTGTTCAATTTGCCTGCAGCACACCCAGAGGACAAATGAAGTATTGCACAATGCACACTCAAATCAATGACATGATAGGTCATTCAGAGGTGGAGGTGCTCTTTGTAACCGCTCTCCACTCCGGCCAAGAGATGGAGATGCCACACATACAGCATAATCACAAAAGTGAGTACACCCCTCCCATTTTGGAAAATATTTTATTATATCTTTTCATGGGACTACACTGAAGTTCTGACCATGTGATACAATGTCAAGTAGTCATTGCGCAGCTTGTGCAACAGTGTAAATTTAGTGAGCCCTTTAAGTAACTAAACACACAGCCATTAATGTCAAAACCGCTGGCAACAAAAGACTACACCCCTAAGTTAAAGTGGCAAAATTATGCCTAGTTAGCCATTTTCCCTCCCCGGTGTCATGTGACTCATTAGTGTTACAAGGTCTCCGGTGTGAATGGGGAGTCGGTGTGTTACATTTGGTGTTATCTCTCACACACTCTCTCATACTGGCTGCTGGAAGTTCAACATGGCTCCTCACGGCAAAGAATTCTCTGAGGATGTAAAAAAAAAAAAAGTATCACTGCTCTAAATAAAGATGGCCGAGGCTATAAGAAGGTTGCCACAGCCTAAAACTGAGATGCAGCACTGTGGCTAAGACCACACAGTGGTTTAACAGGACAGGTCTCACTCAGAACAGACCTTGCCATGATCAATCAATGAAGTTGAGTGCACGTGCTCAGCATCATACCCAGAGGTTGTCTTTTAAAAATAGCCGTATGAGTGCTGCCAGCATTGCTGCAGAGGTTACAGGGATGGGGGTCCGTTTGTCAGTGCTCAGACCATACGCCGCACACTGCATCACATTGATCTACATGGCTGTTGTCCCAAAAGGAAGCCTCTTCTAAAGATGATGCACAAGAAAGCCTGCAAACAGTTTGCTGAAGATGAGCAGACTAAGGACATGGATTACTATAACTATGTCCTGTGGTCTGATGAGACCAAGATAAACTTAGTTCATATGGTGTCAAGCGTTTGTGGCGACAACTAGGTTAGCAATACAAAGACAAGTGTATCCCGCCTACAATCAGGCATGGTGGTGGAAGTGTCATTGTTTAGGTCTGAATGAGTACTGCCGGCTGTGGGGAGCTACAGTTCATTGAGGGTACCCTGAATGCCAACATGTACTGAGACATACTGAAGCACGGCATGATCTCCTCCCTTCATATTTCAACATGATAATGACCACAAACACCTCCAAGATGACCACTGCCTCACTAAAGAAACTGAGGGCAAAGATGCTGGACTGCCCAAGCGTCTCCAGATGTAAACCCTATTGAGCATTTGTGGGGCCTCCTGAAACTAAAGGTGGAGGACTGCAAGATCTCTAACATCCACCAGCTCTGTGATGTTGTTATGGAGGATAGAAGAGGATCCAGCGGCTCCTGTGAAGCTCTAGTGACCTCCATGCCCAAGAGAGTTAAGGCAGTGCTTGAAAATAATGGTGGCCACACAAAATATTGACATTTTGGGCACAATTTATCCATTTTCACTTAGGGGTGTACTCACTTTTGTTGCCAGTGATTTAGACATTAATGGCTGTGTGTTGTTATTGAGAGGGCACCAAATGTACACTGTTATACAAGCTGCACACTGACACTGTACATTGTATCACAGGGTCATATCTCCATTGTTGTCCCATTAAACAATATTTTAAAATATTTTCAAAAATGTGATATACTGTATATATTTTTAACCTATATTTTTAAAGGAATTCATTACCCCCCCCTTTTATAACCCCAATTGAAGAGGTATAATTAGAACCAGATCACCTATAGGAGTCTAACAAGCTACCTTGGAAAGTGGTAATAGAATTAGCTTTTATCCTTTTCCAAGGGCATACATACCGCATTTCCTGTCACCACTCTACACAACTAATACAAAACACGTGTTCGAATGAAGACAGGCTCTAATGCTTCCCAAAATCTTGCATCTGGATTACATTGTGTAATCTGAGGACATAAATGAGAAAAAGATGCAGCAACACGCCTAGAAAACCCTTTCAGGACCAGAGCCGATGTGAACTCTAATGAGCGGCTATGATGGTCCCCAACCTGCGACTCTCCAACTGTTCCAAAAATTACAACTCCCAGCATGTGGCTGTCAGAGATGGCTGCGAGTTATGGTTTTGTAACAGCTGGAGAACCAGAAGTTGGAGACAATAGGTTTAGATACCTTTTTATACGTTCCTGGAGTGGAAAATGTAGCATCTCTGAAGATCTTAACTACTGATAGGCGGACAACCGATAATCGGGATTGGCGAGTCTAACCGGATTAAAAAAATCTTTTAAAGTCTGGCTAGAAATTGAACCCAGATATCTGGCCCGATGATGGTCCCCATAAAAGTCTATGGGGGACAGAATCTTAAAGATGATGGAAGGAGGGATAGGGGGATTGGAGCAAGCGCGCTATACTTACCGAGTCTCTTAAACAGCTGGAACTTACTTTTCTTCCGGGGCCAGGAAGAGCTGGGTAAAGTTCCGGGATTGTTAGATCTAATGGATGTGACAATCCTGGACAGCTGCAGGCTGCTATTTTTAGGCTGGGGGGCCCAATAAACATAGGTCTCCCGAAACTGAAAATACCAGCCCACAGCTGTCGGCTTTATTATGGCTGGGTATCAAAATTGGAGGGGAGACTCGGTAAGTATAGCGCACTTGATTTATTCATATTTTCTTTATTTTTTCTTTGTCTTTTTTTATTTCCCGAGTTGCTGGATCAGGATCATTAGCTGGAGTTCCCTGAGAACTCAGGGCCCAGCACCTGGATACCTTTGAAAACGCATGGCTCCGGCCTTTTATAGTCTAGGTCCGCCCATTACTAGTCTTAACATGATCAAAGGAGGTTTTTTGACTCTTCTTAGTTTTCGACTTACAGTTCAATCTATAATTGAATGGGTTTAAAGGAAGCTGTTATCATAAAAAGACCTGTTGCTAAAATCAGATTTTTGTTGTTTTTTACATACCTCAATCTGTATTAAAAATAAAAAGTTGAAATGTTGCAATTCTCACACTGACCACTGGGCTTATTTTAGACTCTAACTTCCGTTTGTTTCAGGAAACAACATATATACATTAGTCACAATGGTAAGACTTGAGCCTATATTTGGTTTTAGACTACAATCTATGATTAAATGGTTAAAATCAGATTTTTGTTGTTTTTTACATATCTCAATTTGTATTAAAAATAAAAAGTAGAAATCTTGCAATTTTCAAACTGACCACTGGGGCTATATTAGACTCTAACTTCCTGTTGTTTCAGGAAACAACACATGTACATTAGTCACAATGGTAACACCTGACCTTATAGTTTGTTTTAGAGTACAATCTATCCTTGAATGGATTAAAAGGAAGCTTTTAACAGAAAAAGGCCTGTTGTTAAAATAAGATTTTTGTGTTGCATATTTTTTTATTTAATTTTTGGTAATGTTTGTTTTTTTTACATATCACAATCTATATTAAAATTTAAAAAAAGAAAACTTGCAATTCTTCCACTGACCACTCAAGCTATTTTAGACTCTAACTTCCGGTTGTTGCAGGAAACAACACATGTACATTAGTCACAATGGTAAGATCTGACCCTTTTGCATTGAAGCATATGATAAGTGTGTGAACACATCATTGTCAAGGGAGGTGGTGAGCTGTGACTTCACTGTGGGCTACTTTAGACTCTATCTTCACGTTGTTTCAGGAAACAACACATGTACATTAGTCACAATGGTAAGACCTGACCCTATAGTTTGTTTTAGAATACAATCTAATCTTGCAATTCTCACTCTGACCACTGGAGCTATTTTAGACTCTAACTTCCTGTTGCTTCAGGAAACAACACCTGTACATTAGTCACAATGGTAAAACCTGATCCCATATTTTATATTGAAGCATCTGATAATGGGGCACACGTCATTGTGAAGGGAGGAGGTGAGCTGTGACATCACCTATTGTGATTGGTGGATCCTGTGTATAGAGGTTTTACCTGTCAATATAATACTTCCTCTGCTGATAAGGAGCCTGCTGAAAATGCTTTCTAAAAAGATAAGAAGTGTGATTCTAAAAAGGCTGCATTTGCCCTGTGAAAACTGCAAGATTACTATTTTTTTTAATACCGATAATATGAAAAAGTCAACATATACCTGATATCAAGAATAGGTAATTTTCTGATGATGGTTTCTCTTTAAGGAGCATGGATCTGCCTAAAACTTCATTGCCCTGTATATAAATCACCACCCACCAGATGCACATGGAACTTGGTCTTTTATATTTTTCCAATGAAGTTGAACATTATAATATAAGCCAGGAATGACAAGACCCAGAGCAAGGAGCAACGTTTTCTCCGCAGGTCACCTATGAAGTGTTTGTTGAAAAGTTGCACGCCTTTGTTATTTTTTGGATCGGCCTTTACCTTAATTTGCCAAATGGGACTTGATGTCTACTATTCTAACATTGACTTCATTATAGGCAATAACTCAGTTATTATTTGTACGGAAAATTCATTTTTATTTTTTTTAAGCTAAATTGGACCATCATTCTGCACTGAATAAGTTCTTAAAGAAGAAGCAATCAGTAAAAATAGTTGTTCCTCTAAATTCTCTTATATATGTATGTGATTTAATGCAAGTGTCTTAAAATATTTACTTGACCTGAAAGTAGCCTCATCCTCAGAAGTCTATGAAGCATCGTTTTGTTTCCCATAGACTTACATGGGAACAGAAGCATCACCCCACACAATGTGACCCGCCAAGGGTAAAGAGCAGTCACAAGGGACAGAAAAGGACCAGAGCAGCACTGGTGTGAGGCCCGTACTGGAGTCCCAGCTCTGTCCTGTCCCCCTCCTCTGGCGGAGACGCTGCCGGAACTCTCACCTACCCAGCCACCTAGCAGTCACTATTCCATCCTCGGTCCCTGCTGCCGTTCCTTGGCGCCTGTGCACAAGCCTCCCGGGAATGTGTCCACATTTAAAAGGCCAATACGCCCTAACCCGGAAGTGCCTCTCAGCCTATGGCTGAATGGCATCAGGTATTTAAAGCACCCTCCCCTTAAGGGAGGTGCCTGGGCAACGAGTTCTATATACGTTGCTAGTTCTCAGGTCCCTTTGTGCTGCCGCTGCTGTTACTGTGCTCTGTGCTATTGCTGATTCCTGTCTGTGTTTCAGTGCATATCAAGTCTGCTGTTACTGCAACTACCCACACAGGTCACTACTATGATATCTCCTGTTACTACTGGAACTATCCACATCAGCCGCTCCTACGATATATGCTGCTCCTACCGCAACTAATCACACTGGCACAATTATGGTATCCTCTGCTGCAGCTACCTACACCGCATGCTCCTACGATGTTCTCTGCTGCCACAACTATCCACACCGCCTACTCTTATGACATCCTCTGCTGCTGCTGCAACTACCCACACCGGCTGCTCCTACAATATCTGCTGCTGCTGTAACTACTCACACCGGCTGCTCCTACAATATCCGCTGCTGCTGTAACTACCCACACTGGCTGCTCCTACGATGTTCTCTACTGCTGCCGCAACTATCCACACTGCCTTCTCCTACGATTTTCTCTGCTGCTGCCACAACTATCTACACCGCCTGCTCCTATGACATCCTCTGCTGCTGCAACTACCCAAACCGGCTGCTTCAACAATATCCGCTGCTGCTGTAACTACCCACACGGGCTGCTCCTTTGATATCTGATGCTGCTGCAACTTTTCACATTGGCTGCTGCTATGATAGCCGCTACTGCTACCGCAACTACCCACACTGGCTGCTCCCACGATATCCGCTGATGACACAATTATCCGTACCGGTTGCTACTACGAGATCCGCTGCTTCTACAACCAAATACTGTTCATGTCCGTGGCACCCCCTGGAGTGGTTCTCTGTTGAGTATCTACCAGCCTGTGTGTCCTATTGCCACCTTCTGTGGCTGTAGTGAAGTCTTGGCAGCTGTTCTAGTTCTCTCCTCCAGCCCAGTGATCGATACCTTAGATCCAGTGGATTCACTAACCCTTTGCTCACCCCGCGAGCATTATAACAGGAAACCAGTGAAGATGGTGATCTGTAAGTATTTTAAGACACGTTATTAATAATAATAAATATTGAGACTTTAATACATCTAGACATACTGTATAGATAAATTCTAAAATTTTAAGTAATGGAGCTTCCACTAGGGGGAGCTGAGAAGCCAACTGAATATTATACATTGACCTTAAAGGGAACTCATTATGGTGGTTTTAGTATAGAAACTAGTGATAACAGTGTATTATTATTATCATTATTATTATTATTATTATTATTATTATTATTAATATTAATAATAATAATAATAATAATAATTATATACTTTTTTCGAGCAATCCAAATTGCCTGCCCTGAGAAATCGAACTGATGCTAGTTGTAATTACACTGCTGACCTCAACTCTATAACCTATTAGAACCCATTGCCACTCACCAGGACAATCAGAAGAGCCAAAGTGAAACGCCAGAATTGGTGCATCTAATGTGATGCGCTATTTGTGGGGCAGCTGCGGGTTGCTATTTTTAGGCTGAGAAGGCCCCAAAACCATGGGCCTTCCCAGCCTGATAATACCGGCCTTCAGCTGTCTACTTTATCTTTGCTGGTTATCAAAAATAGGGGGACCCCTAGTCATGTTTGTCAATGATTTATTTGGTTAATAGCTGTAAAATCTATCTATCTATTGCCTAACCATCTATCTTTTGTATTTTTATTCTGATTACAATTTCCTTTTCTACTGGAATCTACTTTCCAGACTCCTCTTCTTCCTCCTTTTCTGTTAAATGATTTTTTTTTTATATATATATAAAGCCATTAGTTGGGTGATTTCTAGCCAAGACATTACAGGCCCGGAATGATTTTCCAGATGCCTAATGGTAATTCACTACTTTATGTGTTTTACTGGAAAAACGACCGATCTGCAGTTTACAAACAGAGCGATAAACACCATGTTTGGAAATGATGTGCGAGGAGAAAGTAAGAGACAGTCAATAATGAAAAGCCATTACAGGGTGGAGGGGATTAATGTGATCCGAGAGCAGTTCTCTTGCACAATAATCATGAACTTTTCCGCCATAAAGAGCTGTCACCTCACTTAATAGGAAGGAGAAGGAATTGTTCCGGAGCCCTAAGGACAAAACTCCAAATGGGAAAAAACTGTTAATTAGTCTTTGTTTGCTCTAAAAAGATTTGGGCCCAGGCAATTTTGTTTGGAAACTTCATGTGCCAATACCCCCATGAAGAAGATGATTGTATTTTTGGCTTATACCTATTTCTGAATTCAGGGCCATGTGTAGGAGGGCTCTCCGATGGGAACTGTCAGCACTGGACTACCTCACTCTATGTAATGTATTCTTGATCTGTGGACCACCTGGAAGTATCTGGTGGACTTTACCTTATGTCATGTGGTGCAATATGATTTTATGCCTGTGGAGTTAAACAGCTGTTTAACTCCATTTTATTGTACCTTTAATTTGCAACTTTAGTTTTTTCCATGTACTGTGCCTTTAAGACTATGATAAATGCATATGTCGCGGGCGGGGAGGAGGGTGTCAGCACACTACGCTCACCCCCTTCTGCTCGGGTCCGGCGGCCGCTGCTCAGTGGTGGCTCGAGCTGTAGGCCGGATCCCGGGGGCTTCTCGAGCGGCACTCCTCGCCCGTGAGTGAAAGGGGTTTGTTGGGTGTGGGGATTGTTTATTGTCCGTGACGCCACCCACGGTTGTGGTGATTTCACCACCGCTGCTCAATACGGGGATCCCGGGGATGGTGATGCGGAGCAGCCAGGTGTTGTGTTGCCCCTCCGTGGGTAGGGGTTGGTGATCCCGGGGCCCGGTGATGGCTTGGGGGGTGCAGGGCCTGGTGGGCGCAGGGACGCGGGGGCAGCGCTGTGCCTTGCGGCACTGTGGTACTCACTCAGCCTGAGACGTTGACACAGTTTTTACGGTAAACCAAACGGCTGGTAAGACGGTCCCACGGACGGCTGTACTTGCTCTCCCGGTAGGTGACGGTGATGTCCCTTTTCCTAGCACCTTGGTGTACTTGTTGGTTGCGATGGGTCCCCACCGGTAACCCGCTCCCCGGCTTCAAGCTGGACCGGAGGAGCTCTACTCTTTGCCCGCAGGCGCTGGCCCTAAGAAACTGGTGCCTTGGCGGTGGCGGTGTCTCTCTTACAATGTCTGGGCTGTTGCCTTCAATCGGGACTTGGTTGTTGGGGGATCTACGTCCCCTTCACTGACGGATTCGGCAAATTACGGCGACTCCAAGCCTTGCCGGGGTCCGAGAGGCCCCTGCCCTGGTGCTGACTGTCCTTCGGAACGCTGCTCCAGACCACCGGGCACACAGCCTACGGGGTCCTTCCAGGAACTTCCAAACGGTCCCCCTTCAGACAGTCACCGCCGTTGCTGACCTTGCTGACCTGTCCTGCACACAGCTGGACTACCTCAGGCTTTTGCACACTCCTTCTGTTCTGTCACCACTCTTGCTTTCCTCCTTTACTACTTTTCTTCCTTCACTTTCACTTAGCTGTTTACTTTAGCCCTGTCTGGGCTACTCCTCCACTCCTTCCACTTCCTCCTCCCTGACTAGACTCTGTTCTTTACTCAAGCTCGTCCCTGAGCTGACTGCCTGGTTTCTCCCGCCTCCAGAACTGTGATCTCCTCGGTGGGCGGAGCCAACCGCCTGGCCCACCCCCTGGTGTGAATCATCAGCCTCTGGAGGAAGGCAACAAGGATTTTTGGTTAGCTTAGATGTTCCTACCTGGGATGTAGGGTGTGGTGGTGTGTGATCTGTGTCCCCTGGCTTGCCCAGGGCGACACACATAGTGGGGGAAGGCAGGTTGGCTGGATGAGAGGTCAGATGCTTGGATAAAGGATCTCTGTTCTAGGTAAGGTCTAGTTATACAGTATATGGAGCAGCTTAGTGCATCTCATGGTCAGACCCACAAACAGAGATACAACGAGTGAGTGTATGAGGCAGAGTGGGGCAAAGTCAAGGCATACCTGGCCAGAATTGCTAGTACTCATGAGGATCTGTAGCGCCCCTGAGACCTCAGGGTGCTACAAGGTTCTGCATCCTCACAAGGATGCAGAACCTACTCCCTTAGGGACCCAGAACCCCAGTGCCGGTACCAAAAACCCAGGCAATCCCAGTTATCCCAAACAATCCCACATACAATGGTACTTAGCTAGGGAGGGACCAATGGAGGGCCGCCTAGATATGGGGCCACTCCAGTCCACTAGTTGACCAGGTGGGAGGGGCAGACTGTGGAGAGTAGTCAGTCTAGAGTTGACAGTGGAGGTGTAAGGGTGTGACTGAGCAACATCCTGACTCGGGTTGACGGTGACCTGGTACCCAGGAGAGGTGGTTGCCGGTGGAGTACGGTGGAGTACTCCCGGAACTACGCACCAACGGGGTACAGGACCCTAGGACAGGAAAGAGCTTCAAGCCGACCTGTTAACACCTGCACAGCAAAGGGGACCATCAAGGACCTTGCTGATCCTAAAGAATCAGAAGACTCAGTAGCAAAGGGAGAACCGGGGACAGGACCAGAGACTCCAACCTCACAGGGTTCACGCTACCATCAGGCGGACAGAAGTGGACAAACCACAGAAAGGGGACCCCAGTGTTCTATACCACGGGGACCCACTTACCAGAGACAAGTGCAGGGGAAAAAGGTACCAGAGAACCAGACTGGCACTGAGACAAAGGGGACCTGGAGGTGAAACCAGCTGGGCTTAGGCAAACAGTTAACATCCAAAGTGAGTAAACCAGTGGCACTGAATACCTGTCTGGACTCCTTCTTCTGATACCCACCGCACCATACACCCGCTGGGGCAATACCCTACTTGCGGAGAGACTACCATACTAGCTGCAATACCATCAGCCCCAGAAGAGACATTCTGCAGCGGCGGCTCCCTACACTTAGTCGCAACACCGCAAGTGGCGTCACAAATAAACTTTATTCACCAATTCCCTGTAAATATGCCCATTACAAAAAGGGCCCAGGGCACGGAACCGGGAAACGGCCACCATTGTGACATCCCTAAGACGTACACTGCCTGGAAACTTCATGCAGCATTTGCTTGGACCTGTCCCGCCCACAGCCATGACTCAGTCATGGGTACGGGATTGAAATAGACCAGGTGAGTGCTGCTGAGAGCAGTTCTACTATTCATATGTGAGGCCGTATGGCACATTTTATAAAAATATTTTAGTGTAGGACTGCCTCAAATGAGATTTGCCGTGACGTGGCGAGGTAGCTCAAGACATTGCAATTTTTTGCCAAAATCTCAAAATTTTATAATAAGTACAGTTTGGAATTTTTAGTGCTGGAGTGCACATTTGGTGCTGGCTTTTTGTTTTTTCTTCATTGAATTGGTCGGTGGCTGACCCCCACCATGCTATGCACCCCAATTTGGGATGTATTCCACCTGTCTAGATTTTGGCGGTTGGTGACTGTACATATTCAGTCATCAGGCCTTGTCCACAGGCTTTTTTACTTCATGCAGCATTTGCTTGGACCTGTCCCGCCCACAGCCATGACTCAGTCATGGGTACGGGATTGAAATAGACCAGGTGAGTGCTGCTAAGAGCAGTTCTACTATTCATATGTGAGGCCGTATGGCACATTTTATAAAAATATTTTAGTGTAGGACTGCATCAAATGAGATTTGCTGTGACGTGGCGAGGTAGCTCAAGAAATTGCAATTTTTTGCCAAAAATCAGTACAGTTTGGAATTTTTAGTGCTGGAGTGCACATTTGGTGCTGGCTTTTTGTTTTTTCTTCATTGAATTGGTCGGTGGCTGACCCCCACCATGCTATGCACCCCAATTTGGGATGTATTCCACCTGTCTAGATTTTGGCGGTTGGTGACTGTACACATTCAGTCATCAGGCCTTGTCCACAGGCTTTTTTACTTCATGCAGCATTTGCTTGTGTGGCGCCCTGGACAAGCCAGGGGCCACAGAGCACAACACCCACACACCCCACACTCCCAGCAGGCACACCAAAGCCAGAACACAAAACCCTTGTTGCCTTCCTCCAGGGGCTGATGATCACACCAGGGGGTGGGCCAGGCGGTTGGCCCCGCCCACCGAGGAGTTCACAGTCCTGGAGGCGGGAAAACCAGGCAGCTTAGCTCAGGCAGAGCTTGAGTGCAGAGCAGAGTCTAGTTTTGACAGCAAAAGTGGAAGGAGGAAAAGTGTTGAGAGAGGAGAAAAGTGACAGCTAAGCAGCCTGAAGTTGGTCCGGGTGTGTGGCCCAGACAGATCAGCAAGGTTGGCAGACGGTGGTGACCGTCTGCAGGAGTGGCCAATTGGAGTCTACCGTGAGGACCATGGACGGGCGGTGGCCCGGCGGTACCGGACCGGTACACAAAGAGAAGCCGGCACCATCTGGTAGGGACTTTTCGGACCCCGGCAAGGCTAGGAGTCGCCGTGAATTTGCCGAATCCGTTAGTGAAGGGGACCTCCTGGGTTTCCAAACAGTCATGTCCCGACAGAAGGCAACAGTCCAACCGAGTGAGAGAGACACCGCCACCGCCAAGGCAACCGTTTCTCAGGGCCAGCGCCTGCGGGCAAAAGGGGCTCCACCGGCCAATATCCAAGCCGGGGAGCGGGTTACCGGTGGGAACCCATTGGAACCGTACAGACATCTTAGGTGCAGGGAAAGGCAGTTGCCACCAACCTGCTGGGAGCAACAACACCGCAGCCGTCTGTGGGACCCGTCCATCCAGCCGTGTGTTTTACCGAGAACTGTGTCTTCATCATTGGGCTGAGTGAGTACCACCGTGCCGTGCGGCACAGTGCTGTCCCCGCGACCCTGCACCTCCCCAGGCCCCGTAACCTGCCTGCCATCCATCCCTACCCCATCACCGGGCCCCGGGACAACCAAACCCCCTACCCACGGAGGGGAGAACTAACAACAAAGCTGCTCCCAGTCACCGCTCCCGGGATCCCCGTCTAGAGCAGCGGTGGTGTCACCAAAATCACCACAACCGTGGCTGGCGTCACGGACAATATCCATAATCAAAACCCCCACAACCAATCACCCCCCTTTTCACTCACGAGCGAGGAGCACCGCTCGAGTCCCCGGGATCCGGCACACCGCTCGAGCCACCACCGAGCAGCAGCAGCAGCCGCAGCAGCAGCGGCAGCCGGACCCGAGCAGTGGGAGAGCGCAGCGTCCCCTCCTCCGCCCGCGACAACTTGGCGTCACGAACAGGATCCTACCGTTCTACTGATTGGTGGAAGTGCGCCTTGTTACCGCCGAAGGTGTCCGGCCGAAAATTTGCAGAAGCCGCCATTTTGGGCGCGAAGAGTTCCAGCTCGAGCGTCTCCTCGAGTAGTGGAGGCGGGAAGGCCTAAACCCCGCCCCGATAGAGGAGGAGCCGGAAAGAGGCTAAGGGGGACGGAAACAAGATGTCTGCGCCCGACGCAGACGCAGGAGGAGCGGCGGACGCAGCCGCGGAAGCACCCGTAAATGGAAATGGGCCTGCCCAGGTCCCGGCCGCGGTGGCGGGGGGCGCCGCGGCCCCAGCTCTCGCTCAGGTGATGCCGTTCTCTTTGCCCTATGTCCCCGGAGCTGCCTGGCTACCGCAATACGATGGGAAACCTGATGCCTTGCAGGTTTTCCGGAAAAAACTTAGTCCGCTGCTAGAATTGTACCCCCTGACTGATAAGCAACGTGCAGCGCTAGTGCTGGGGCAGCTAACCGGCGCGGCTGAGCAAGAGGCGGAGACCTGGGCAGAGGGGGACCGGTCCTCTGTAGGCACCATCTTTGAAAAGCTGCAGACTGCATTTGAGACCCGTACCGAGGCAGAGTTGCGGATGCAGTTCTATCAATGCCTACAACGGCCCGCAGATAGCATCCAGGACTATGCTCTGCGCCTGCAAACCGCACTCCGCACACTGAAGCGGGTGGACACCATCGGCAGTGTGGACAGTAACAAGATGTTGAGTGAGCAGTTTGTGAAGGGGATGAGGTCCTCCAAAGACCGTAAGCAGCTTCGGCTGTGGGCCCTAGAACACCCTGACATGGACTTTGCCGTATTAAAGGAACGAGCCATCAAAGCTCTGCAACCCCCCGCATTGGAAGCTCCTGAGTCAACCCTGTGGCCAGTTGAGACTGCTCCTGTTGTGGTGGCTCCTACCATACCGGCACCTCCAGTGCCTGCAGCCCCAAGCGGGGCGATGGAAGAGCTCGCTGCTCGAGTTCGCCGCATGGATGGGGACCTTGCTAAGATTCTCGCTGCACTCCAGCCTCCAACCAGATCCCAGGCACCGGTGGAGATGCAGCTCGCCGACAGCCCGGAGGACGTCCCCTGGATGCAGCGGAGAAGGGCCAATGGCTCACGGAACGGGCCCCCAATCTGTTACAGATGCAGCAAACCTGGTCACTACGCCTGACGGTGTCCGTTAAACGAGCAACCCCTGGGGCCACGTGCCAATCCTCAGGAGTAGAACCCCATGGCCCCCCAGACTGGCTGGACCGGTACATCGGGGCCCGGCCTATCATCCCCGTGGCTGTGGACGGCATACCGGTGATGGCTCTCCTGGACACTGGATCACAGGTAACCACTATACCATACACACTGTATCAACGGTATTGGGGAAAAGACGAGCTGGCTCCCCCAGATGCCAGCATAACACTGATTGCTGCTGATGGACTCCCATTGACTCAAGTGGGGTACAAGCAAGTGGCCATGACCGTGGGACGAGCTGAACTGCAACACCAGGGTATGATTGTGATAATGAATGAACCTAGTGATCATAACCCGAAGATAGTGCTAGGAACAAATGTGATGGAGCACTGTATGAGTGATGTGCTGACCCTATTGCAGCAGCTGGCTGCCTTGGCGGCGGGGAGCCGACAGAGAGCTGTGCAGCATGAGATCCGAGCCTTGATGTACCGCCAGCATGTGAACTCGACGGGAGGAGAGATTGGTGGGGTGAGAGTGATGGATGTTGCCCCGTTGATTGTGCCCCCTAGGAGTGAGATGATGATTTGGTGTAGGCCAGCAGTAGGGCCTCAGGGGCGTGACTACCCTGCCATGATAGAGCCCATGCCCTCCGAGCACTGGCCCACAGTAATGGCCGCCCGAGGGGTGGTAGATGTAAAGAAGGGGAGAGTGCCCATGAGGGTGCTGAACTGTGGGGAGGAAGAAGTCAGGCTTCCCCGGTATGCTACACTTGCCAAGTTGCTCACTCTGGATCCCCACACCATCCGCGAGGCAGTTTCCCCAACCTCACCACTGACTGCCAGCACTCACCCGCCCCAAGGGGAGTCAGATGAGTGGCACCGACAGTTACACGTAGGCACTGACGATACCCCTACACATCACAAAGAATGAAATACCGGGTGGTACGGGAGTATGAGCAAGTTTTTAGCAAACATCCCCTAGACTTTGGACAGATCAAAGGGGTCCAACACCATATCCCCACCGGTGAACACCCCCCTATCAAAGAGAGGTACAGGCCTATTCCCTCTGCACACTACCAATGTGCCAAGGACATGTTGAAGAACATGAGGGAGGCAGGGGTTATCAGGGACAGCTGTAGTCCCTGGGCCGCCCCGTTGGTACTGGTTAAGAAGAAGGACGGCACCATGCGGATGTGTGTGGATTACCGGAAGATTAACCAGATAACGTATAAAGATGCTTACCCACTGCCCCGTATTGAAGAGTCCTTGGCCGCACTGAGAACCGCGAACTACTTCTCTACCCTTGACCTTACCAGCGGGTACTGGCAAGTGGCTGTGGCACCCGAGGACCGGGAGAAAACTGCCTTCACCACCCCAATGGGGCTCTGTGAATTCAATAGTATGCTGTTCGGGCTGTGCAACGCCCCTGGAACCTTCCAACGGCTGATGGAATGCTGTCTGGGGCATCTAAATTTCGAGACCGTCCTGTTATACCTGGATGATGTGATTGTGTACTCCCAGACATATGAAGCCCACCTGGAGCACCTGGCCGAGGTGTTTGCGTCCCTTGCCAATTACGGGATGAAGTTGAAGCCCTCCAACTGTCACCTGCTGAAACCAGAGTGCAGTACTTGGGGCATGTGGTGGGTGCAGAAGGTGTCGCCCCAGACCCCGAGAAGATCACTGCCATCCAAGACTGGCCGAGGCCAACCACAGTGAGGGAAGTAAGGCAGTTTCTGGGTCTGGTGGGGTACTACCGTCGCTTCATCAAGGGGTACACGAAGATGGCTGCCCCCATGCAAGACCTCCTCGTGGGACAGACCAAAGGTGGTAGACCCCTCGGAGCCCCACTGGTGTGGGAAGAGAGGCATGAGGGATCCTTCCGCCAGCTGAAAGCGGCCTTGACCGGAGAGGAGATCCTAGCGTATCCCGATTACAGCCACCCGTTCATCCTCTACACCGATGCCAGCAATGTGGGCTTGGGGGCAGTCTTATCCCAGGTCCAAGACAGGAAAGAAAAAGTGATTGCTTATGCTAGCTGAAAACTCCGACCGACTGAAAGGAATCCTGAGAACTACAGCTCTTTCAAGCTCGAGCTCCTGGCGCTGGTGTGGGCTATCACCGAGCGGTTTCGCCATTACCTGGCCGCAGCAAAGTTCACCGCTTTCACGGATAACAATCCGCTGACCCACCTGGACACGGCCAAGTTGGGCGCGTTGGAACAGCAGTGGGTGGCCAGGCTAGCCAACTACGATTTCACCATCAAATACAGGGCCGGTCGTGCCAACGTTAATGCTGATGCACTCTTTCGGATGCCCCACCTGTCGGAAGAAGGGTGCGAGGATAACGACCTCGAAGAGATCGAGTTGCCTGCATTTCACCAGCCACCAGCTGAGAAGGTGCATGTCTACCAACAACGGGTGAATCTGGACCCGCTGCCCAGTCAGGAGTGGCAGGAAGCTCAAAACCAGGCGCCCGCTGTCCGCCTAGTCAAGATCCTGGTGGAGCAAGGTGCTGCTGGAATAGACCCTGCTGCCCCAGCTGAGGCCCAACACCTGTGGCGAGAACGGACCCGGTTGTATCTACACCAGGGGAAGTTGTACCGTGAGCTGATTAACCCGAAGACTCATGAGAAAATCCGCCAGTTGGTGATTCCCCAAGCTAATGTACCCACTGTTCTACAAGCGTACCATGATGGTGCCGGACACTTTGGATGGAAGAAGCTGGAAATGCTGTTGAGAGAGCGGTTCTATTGGAGCGGGATGCGGGAGTCTGTAGAGGCCTGGTGCCGAGAATGCGGCCCTTGCACGCTGACAAGGAAGGACGAGGCCAGCCAGAAGGCGCCTCTACACCCGATCGTTACACATCAACCGCTGGAGCTGGTCGCCCTGGACCATGTAAAGCTCACCCCCAGCCGAAGTGGGTACACCTACGCTCTAACCATAGTAGACCACTATTCAAGGTTCATGGTGGTTGTCCCAGTCAAAGACCTAACTGGCCGTACCGCCGCTAGAGCGTTCCAGCCTTATTTCTGAGCACCTGAGAAGGTGCTTACTGACCAAGGCCCGGCCTTTGAAGCGGAGGTGTTCCATAAGTTTTGTCAGTTGTACGGCTGCAAGAAGATCCGGACCACGCCTTACCATGCCCAGACCAACGGCATGTGTGAGAAGATGAATCACTCGGTCCTGGGCCTCCTCAAGACGTTGCCGCTAGAAGAGCGGAACCTGTGGCCGGAGAAGCTACCTGACTTGGTCGATATGTATAATAATATTCCTTCCAGCTCGACGAAGTGCACCCCAGCATACCTGATGAGGGCTCGCCCCGGTCGGCTACCGGTGGATCTGGACATGGGATTGGAAGCCCCAGAGCACTCCCTTCAACAGCTGAATGGGAAACTCGATGGAGGGTGCAATACCGACAGATTCAGGAATATGTTGAGAAGAACTTGAGTCGAAGTCGGGAACAGCAGGAGCAGCGCTTCAACCAGAGGGCGACTGCTGCCCCTTTCCAGCCTGGAGATGTAGTGCTGAAGCGGAAAAGGAGGACCCACAAGCTGGATGATCAATGGGAACGAACCCCATACGTCATACAGCCCACAGGCTGGGAAGATGGGAAGGCCTACCAGATCAGTCGTGACCAAGGGGGCACCTTGGCCACGGTTTCCCGGGACCATCTAAAGAAGTGCCCACCAGCATTGAGAGCAGCGGCTGAAGTTCCGGTTCCTCCACCAGCGGAGAAGGCAAAAGAGGTAATCCACACAGTGATGGGTGACTTCCCAGCGGACTGGCCTACACAGAACGACGCGGTGATTCTTCCAGTAATACTGTTCCCACAACCCGTGGATGAAGAAGTGATTGAGGCGGTCAACCGTGAGCCAGTGCCAGTGCCCAGGGATGAACCTGTGCCCAACTCCCCTATGCCTCCGCCTGGCCCTCACGATAGCAGGGAAGAGGGACTGATTGTTCCCTCTGCCCCACTGCCTATCCCCACTGACACTGGACCCCGGAGGTCCACTCGTCCCAACCTAGGTAGACCCCCACTTAGGTACAGGGAAACTACTCTTTAAAGGGGAGAGATTATATGTGTGTGTTTTAAAGTTTGAAAATGATAAGTGAATGAAACAGAAGAAAGTTACCTGATTGTCAACTGTGATTTGGAACCGGTCGTAGCCGGCAGCTGGTCCCCGTTGGGACCCCCTTCACCATTTTTACATAAGAAACTACTTATGAACAGGCCCGAGAACTTGCAGGGCAACCACAAACTAGTGGCATGTAAATAAAAAATGTTAGTTGTGGCTTCTACCGTTACCGCCTCCGGAGAGGCAGATTGGAGGAAGGGCCCGCAGTGGAGTAGGCTGGGGCCCAGCCACCACCGGAACCGGTGGCAATCCTCTGAGAGTTTCAGGGGTTCCCCATGGACGTGGGTCCACTGAAAAGGACAGAACACGCTCGGGCAACTTGTGCAGGACTGGGGTCAAGGGGTGCTGCCTGGTTGCTTAGGGGCAGCATCAGGGCCAGGTTGCTTGGGTGGGAGAGAGCGGAAGCCGTAACCGTTTGCAACTGTTAGTAACGTTTAAGTAAGAGTACCTCCCGATGTGGGAAGATGTTATTATAATTGTATGTCTGTTACCGTTTTCTATCTTTTTCAGTTGGTGAAAATAAAACCGGTGATGGACGGGCAGCCCGCGGACGGTCTGCATTTAACTAAGGGGGAATGTGGCGCCCTGGACAAGCCAGGGGCCACAGAGCACAACACCCACACACCCCACACTCCCAGCAGGCACACCAAAGCCAGAACACAAAACCCTTGTTGCCTTCCTCCAGGGGCTGATGATCACACCAGCGGGTGGGCCAGGCGGTTGGCCCCGCCCACCGAGGAGTTCACAGTCCTGGAGGCGGGAAAACCAGGCAGTTTAGCTCAGGCAGAGCTTGAGTGCAGAGCAGAGTCTAGTTTTGACAGCAAAAGTGGAAGGAGGAAAAGTGTTGAGAGAGGAGAAAAGTGACAGCTAAGCAGCCTGAAGTTGGTCCGGGTGTGTGGCCCGGACAGAGCAGCAAGGTTGGCAGACGGTGGTGAGGTGGTGCAGGAGTGGCTGATTGGAGTCTACCGTGAGGACCGTGGACGGGCGGTGGCCCGGCGGTACCGGACCGGTACACAAAGAGAAGCCGGCACCATCTGGCAGGGGCTTTTCGGACCCCGGCAAGGCTAGGAGTCGCCGTGAATTTGCCGAATCCGTTAGTGAAGGGGACCTCCTGGGTTTCCAAACAGTCAAGTCCCGACAGAAGGCAACAGTCCAACCGAGTGAGAGAGACACCGCCACCGCCAAGGCAACCGTTTCTCAGGGCCAGCGCCTGCGGGCAAAAGGGGCTCCACCGGCCAATATCCAAGCCGGGGAGCGGGTTACCGGTGGGAACCCATTGGAACCGTACAGACATCTTAGGTGCAGGGAAAGGCAGTTGCCACCAACCTGCTGGGAGCAACAACACCGCAGCCGTCTGTGGGACCCGTCCATCCAGCCGTGTGTTTTACCGAAAACTGTGTCTTCATCATTGGGCTGAGTGAGTACCACCGTGCCATGCGGCACAGCGCTGCCCCCGCGACCCTGCACCTCCCCAGGCCCCGTAACTTGCCTGCCATCCATCCCTACCCCATCACCGGGCCCCGGGACAACCAAACCCCCTACCCACGGAGGGGAGAACTAACAACAAAGCTGCTCCCAGTCACCGCTCCCGGGATCCCCGTCTAGAGCAGCGGTGGTGTCACCAAAATCACCACAACCGTGGGTGGCGTCACGGACAATATCCATAATCAAAACCCCCACAACCAATCACCCCCCTTTTCACTCACGGGCGAGGAGCGCCACTCGAGTCCCCGGGATCCGGCCCACCGCTCGAGCCACCACCGAGCAGCAGCAGCGGCTGCAGCAGCAGCGGCAGCCGGACCCGAGCAGTGGGAGAGCGCAGCGTCCCCTCCTCCGCCCGCGACACTTGGACCTGTCCCGCCCACAGCCATGACTCAGTCATGGGTACGGGATTGAAATAGACCAGGTGAGTGCTGCTAAGAGCAGTTCTACTATTCATATGTGAGGCCGTATGGCACATTTTTAAAAATATTTTAGTGTAGGACTGCCTCAAATGAGATTTGCCGTGACGTGGCGAGGTAGCTCAAGAAATTGCAATTTTTTGCCAAAAATCTCAAAATTTTATAATAAGTACAGTTTGGAATTTTTAGTGCTGGAGTGCACATTTGGTGCTGGCTTTTTGTTTTTTCTCCATTACAAAAAGGGCCCAGGGCACGGAACCGGGAAACGGCCACCATTGTGACATCCCCATGACGTACACTGCCTGGAACCGAGTACCCCATATCTCTGGGTGCTACAGATCCACGGTGGAATATGGACCTGGTGAAAGCAGTCGTGGTCCTGAGATTTACTATGGTGCCTGCTACAGTCAGTGCTCTATGAATAGAGGCAGTTCTGAGTGTTTCAAGTGGTTGCTGATCACGTCCAGTCTGTAGACTCTATTGTAGGTAGGTTGAAGCACTTGTTAAGGCAGTGACCAGTCTAGTCTAGACTAGAAGACATCTGGCGAATGACGTAACACAGAGAGAATACCAGGGTAACAATACAATGGAAGGCTCTGGCGTTAGGGAGATGGAAGCGGGGTCACCTCGTACCACTCAACTTAGGCTGATCACTGCACTCCCTAACAACCTCAGATGGGTCCTTCTCCCATACTCCGATCACATGCCTAGGCCCTTGCTGGCCCTGAACTCACCCTGACTAGTGAAGACCAGCGAAAAACTAGTCTCCCCCCTGCAATAAGACAACACAAAGAAGGTAAGACAAACAGGTGGAGAAAGATACAACAGATAAGACTGCAGCAGAAACTTCTCAGCTGCAGATGAAGTGACACCTCAGCTTTCTCCAGAGACTGGCTCCTTCCGAGTGGACAGCATAGGTATGAGCTATAGCCGAAATAAGGAGTAAAGAATATACTTAGAGCATAAGGGAGTGGCTGTAGCTGAGGTTACAACCACATGTTAGATCACTGCAGGATAGAAATGGACCTTAAACTCTTCCTTATCGCTCCAACTCAGAGAAAACGACGAGCGGGAACTAAAGTGGATCTACGATCAACAACACGATGTGAACTTCTAATTAAGCTGTGACACTCTGCTCCTTACAAGAGAGGAGCGCATTCTGGGAACTGTATCCCCATATCAGTTACTCTCCATTGTTAGGATCTCTGCTTGCTGTCACTGAATGGAAACATTTATTGCTTATTTCTAGAGAATCTGTCCTGATGTGCTGATGGACCAAATACCGGGCTCATTATCATAAAACTAAGACAGATTCCTATCCTTTAATTTCAATTTTATTGTTTACATTCTACGACAGCAAGCAGAAATCTTAAATATGGCACGGCAGAGAGTCTATTATAATATGGTGTATGTTTTACAGACTGCTTTATATACACTGCTGCAGTGAAGAGGTTTGTGTCTATGGGATTTGAGTTAGACACATGATAACAATTTGCGACCGATTATGACCTAATCTTGGACAAATATACATAAATATACAAATTAAAAGTGGCACATATATAAGGACGTATATAAAAAAAGTAAATGCCCCCCTAAGGAGAATTAGTGTGAGTGTAAAGCATCCATCAGCCACCCAAGGAGCCGCTGCCTCCAGCTGGGGGCAAATCACAGAAATCAGATCTGGACCGGCATTCTGGGCGCCCGCCAGCGCTGCGCTGCTTCCCTGGTCCCCACAGAGAGAATAAAAGCCAGACCACAGGGATATAATGGGAAAAGGAGTCAGATTCTGCTCGAAAAATGCACTTACATAACCTCCACATCTTGAGAATCTGAAACCGCACCAGGATTTTCCACTTCTCTCATATGTTTACTTTCTTTGCAATTTTTTTTTTTCCTGGACAATTTCTTTTTTTGCCCATTAACCGTCTCGGCTCCTGAAAGACAACACAATGGAACGGACGGCAAAGCGGATTTTGCTTTCTTTCCGTTGCATCGTAAAGGTTTACTGTTCACACGTTGCATTGTTGCTGCATTTTTTTCTGCAGCCAAAACCAGTTCCGTTGGCGGTAAAAAAGCTACCATATTTTCCGTATTGTAAGACACAGTTTCCCCCCCCCCAAAACTGGGGGTAAAAAAAGGGTGTGTTTTACAATGCGAATATGGCTTACCGGGGCGGCGGTGGTGGGGAGGGGTCATAGGAGGCAGGGTCGGCGATACTGAGGGGTCACGGCGTTGGGCGCCTGATCTAACTGCGGGTTCTATTGAATTGCCTGCGGTTGACGCGATGAACTTCAAGAAAATGGTTGCGGAGCTGGCGCGTGTGCAGATTGACGCAATGGACTTTAAGAAAATGGCCGCGGACACCTTTCCGTGCATGCTCCACCTCCACGGCTATTTTCCCGAAGTCCATGGCATCAACCGCGGGCGATTCAATGGAGTCCACAGTCAGATCAAGTGCCCGTGGCCACAGCGATACCCCAACACCCAGTCCTGTGACCCTCCTCTATTGATGCACTGCAGAGACACCCACGCAGCATGCCGGCAGATCAATGGCACCTGCCGCCATGACACCCCTGAGGCCACACTATTGCCGATCCTCTGTCTTCTGACCCTCCTGCGACGAAACACCCCCTCCTCTGAGCCCACAGCATCGCCGACCCTGCCTCCTGTGACCTTCCTGAGCCGCTCCTCCACCACCGCACCCCCTGGTGAGCATTGGGCTTAAGACATACTAGGATTATAAGACGGACGCTCATTTTAACAGTAAAAATTATTTTTTTCCTATTTTCCTCCTCTAAATTTGGGATGAGTCTTATAATCCACAGTGTGCTATAAACCGAGTAATTATGGTACTTACAAAAAGCAGGTATTGCAGATTTTTTGCAGTGTTTTTGTTGTAGATTATGGCAATGTTCACATATTGCATTTTTGCTGCAGCATTTTTTGGCCATGTTCACACAGGGCATTTTTGCTCAGATTTTTTTCCTGAAGCAAAACCTCATGTTTTGCCAGGAAATAACCTGCGGTTTTGACACATTATTTTTGCTGTGATTTTGCACTTCCTCATTGATTTGTATGGGTGAAAAAATGGGGTAAAATCGCTGCAAAAACCAAGGCAAAAACTGTGAAAAGAATTTACATGTTTATTCTTTCAAAAAACGGAGCAAAAACCAAGGTGGTTGACAAAACAATCAGGAAAAAAAAACCGCAGATTTCAGGAATCTTATAGGCTTTGCTGGAATTGTGAAAGCAGAGTTTCATCAGCATGAATTTGTATAAAACAAGGCAAAAACCATGCTAAAAAATGCGCTAAAAAATGCACCAAAAACACCCTGTGTGAACAAAGCCTTAATGAGTTTTATGCAAATTAAAAGTGGCTTTTTACAGTACCAGCAAAAGCTATGAGATTCCAGAAATATAAAAACATACTTGCTTTTTTTCCCGATTGAAATGGAAAACTGCTGCGGTTTTTAAAAAAAGCAGCATAGCAATTGTTTCACTGTTTTTGCAGCATTTTCTGGTGAATAAAACTAACTTTATTAAAGCATACTGAGGACAAATGACACAAAAAAATGTAGAAAACAAAATGCATCAAAAAAAGCCCCAGCAAAAACGCATCAAAAAAGCAGCAAAACTGCTTTTCGGAAGCAACTTTTTTACTGCCAAAAGAGCAGAAAAAAAAGTATTAAAAATGCAACATATGAACATAGTCTATATGTGTCATTCGTCTGTAGTACATGTTTAAATTAGTTCGTTTAATTTACTAAAAAAAAGCAGCAAAAACGCAGCAGTTGGGTTTTTGCACTTTCTCATTGCTTTTTATGGTGAAAAAACTGTTCGAAGAACGCTGAAAAAAATTGCCATGCTGCTTCTTTCATAAAAATGAAAAAACTGTGGACAAAAAGTGCAATAGGGTCTTACCCCAATATATATGGGGTATGAAATGAGCAGTATTACTTACCAAATGAAGTTGTGAAAGTCACAACTCCTATAAACGCATGCAACTCCAGGTCACGGCAGCAGTCCCCAAGGTGGCTGATAACAGAGGGTAGTAGAGATGGGTTTTCACACCGCGCCAATGACCAATGATGAAAGTTTAAGATTAATGTTACTTTTATTTCATGCTCAGGTCAACGCGTTTCAGGAGCCCCAGCTCCCTTCTTCAGGACAGACAGGCAAAAGAACATCAAATCTACTCCAGCATAGACCATACAAGACATATATACCATTGTGTTGACGTCATGACTAGAGTTGAGCGGATCGGCTATAATCCGGTTCCGACGGATCCGGATCGGGTTGCTGCCGAAGTCCGGATCCGATCTGGATCCGCGGCTATGTAAATGAATGGATCCGGAGGGAGATGGAGAGGGAGAGGGAGAGGGAGAGGGAGAGGGAGAGGGAGAGGAAGAGGGAGAGGGAGAGGGAGAGGGAGAGGGAGAGGAAACCAAACGGATCCAGATCGTGCACCCCGGATACTGGTCAGACTGGGATCGGAACCTCGAACCGTGCGGATCCGGAGTTTTCAGATCTGGGTCCGCTCAACACTAGTCATGACCCCACCTCCTTTGCAAAACAATCGGCGGGAATCTATACATTTAAAAATAAACATGACGTAGTACATTGACATTATTGAATTATAGAACATGTCTCCCTTCGGCTGCTTTCACACTACGTTTTTTTAACATCCGTCATGAACATTTTTTTAACGCAAAAACAGATCCAGTGCAAATGCGTTTTCATTTCAATGCATTTGCAATGGACTCGCGTCAACATGCATTCACCTGCGTTTGCGTGCGTTATAGTGAGGATCCAGCGACTTGCAGTTTTTTAACTTTTTTCAAAAACGCTACTTGTAGCGTTTTTGAGCTGCGTCCAAATACTGCAAATCGCTGGATCCTGACTATACTGCATGCAAATGCATGTGAACGATAGACAGGATCCTGCTTGCTCTACTGAGCATGCCCAGAAACCAGCCTCGCGTGATCAGTCTCATTCTCCCCCTCCCTCTCTCTCCTCACTCCCCCGCCTGAGAGAGGAGGACGCTCGTAACCGAGGTAAACATCGGGTAACCGCGGTCTTAATTACCCAATGTTTATCTTGGTTACGTGTGCAGGGAGCAGGCAGCCCTGCTCCTAGCAGCTGCAGATGCTCGTAACCAATGTAAATATCGGGTATCCAAGCAAGTTACCCGATGTTTACCTTGGTTACGTGTGCAGGGAACCGGCTCCTAGCAGCTGCAGACGCTCGTAACCAATGTAAATATTGGGTATCCAAGCAAGTTACCCGATGTTTACCTTGGTTACGAGCCTCCACAGCTGTCAGATGTCGGCTCCCAGTCTTTCACGTTCAGTTCCCCTCACTCCGGATCACATGACTCCAATGCCCGCCCATAAACTTAAAGTGACAGGATCCTGCAAAATAACACATGCGTTTTTCTTTGCAAAAACAGGATCCACTTTTGCAGCAAAAAAACGTTCATGAGGCATGCTAAAAAAACGTAGTGTGAAAGCAGCCTAAGATGTCTTTCCCTAAAACTCAGAAAAAAATAAAAATGTAATAAAATTTGTATTGAGGAAAAAAAATTGTGTGTATTTATTGTGTCAAAAAGCTAAAAAAAATGTGTAAATATAAGTATATACAGAAATGTGTCAGAGTCAGTCTAGAACTCTATTTTTAGTGTCAGTACTAATTACTGTTTAGAATGAGAACCTTGTGTATAGGAAGTGCAGACCACTCCACCATCCATGTGTGCGGGTTTGTATATTGGAAAATTAATGTGAAAAGACATTCTCATCCCTAAAAAGGACAAGAAGGGGAAAGATGGTGAAGATTTATCATAGATCAAAAAGTGAAAAAGGAAGCGGGTGCCAGATCTCGGCTCACAGACGCTAATTCAACGGGTTCATAAGGGGTACTTTGCACACTACGACATCACAAGCCGATGGTAGCGATGCCGAGCGCAATAGTCCCCGCCCCCGTCGCAGCTGCGATATCTTGTGATAGCTGCCGTAGCGAACATTATCGCTACGGCGGCTTCACATGCACTCACCTGCCCTGCGACGTCGCTCTGGCCGGCGACCCGCCTCCTTCCTAAGGGGGCGGGTCGTGCGGCGTCACAGTGACGTCACACGGCAGGCGGCCAATAGAAGCGGAGGGGCGGAGATGAGTGGGACGTAAACATCCCGCCCACCTCCTTCCTTCCTCATTGCAGCAGGGACGCAGGTAAGGAGATGTTCCTCGCTCCTGCGACTTCCCACACAGCGATATGTGCTGCCGCAGGAATGAGGAACAACATCGTACCATCGGTCCTTCCGAAATGATGGAAATGCCCGACACTACACCGATGATACGATTTCGACGCTTTTGCGCTCGTTAAATCATATCAAAAATGATTTACACACTCCGATGTTGACAGCGACGCCGGATGTGCGTCACTTTCGATTTGACCCCACCGACATCGCAGCTGCGATGTCGTAGTGTGCAAAGTACCCCTTAGACCCGCAACACACATCAGTTTTTTTGTACGTGTGTGGTACGTATTTGCACGTACGGGAGACACGTACACACGGAGACCCATGTTATTCAATGGTAGATGGCACACACACGTAAAATCACACGGAACGTGTGTCCGTGTGATAAGTACGTGTGTGCGCTTTTCTACACGGATGACATGTCCGTTTTTGGCCAGCAGCACGCAGGCACGGACCCGCTTTAGTCTATGGGTCCGTGCCTGCACGTACCGCACACGGAGTATGTCCGTGTTCAGCACGTTTCGTGCGTGTGCGTTTTTACACTAGCGATCTTATTTTTATTTTTTTTTAAATTAAATTCAGTATACTTACCATTTTTTCTGCTGTTCTCAGTCATACTTACATTGGTGCTCGGTTTTTTTCTTCCCCCGGCTCATACTGTTCCCCGATCACCAGCGCGGCGAGGAACAGCTGTGCAGAGAATACGCGGCAACAATTACTTCGAATATGGCGGCTGCTCATTAATCAATCTCGTATTCCCTTCTTTCCCCACCCACAGACGCCTGTGATTGCTTGCAGTCAGACACGCCCCCCACGCTGAGTGACAGGTGTCTCACTGCACCCAATCACAGCAGCCGGTGGGCGTGTCTATACTGTGCAGTAAAATAAATAAATAAATAATTAAAAAAAACGGCCAATTTTAATACCAGCCAGATAAACCCATACGGCTGCAGGCTGGTATTCTCAGGATGGGTAGCCCCACGTTATGGGGAGCCCCCCAGCCTAACAATATCAGTCAGCAGCCGCCCACAATTGCCGCATACATTATATGCGACAGTTCTGGGACTGTACCTGGCTCTTCCCGATTTGCCCTGGTGCATTGGCATTCGGGATAATAAGGAGTTTTTGGCAGCCCATAGCTGCCAATAAGTCCTAGATTAATCATGTCAGGCGTCTCCCCGAGATACCTTCTATGATTAATCTGTAAATTACAGTAAATAAACACACACACACCCGAACAATCCTTTATTAGAAAAAAAAACACTAACAAATTGCCTTGTTCACCAATTTTATAAGCGCGAAAAAGCCCTCCTTGTCCGGCGTCATCCAGGATGGTCCAGCGTCGCATCCATCTGTGCTGCATGAAGGTGACCGGAGCTGCAGAAGACACCGCCGCTCCTGTCAGCTCCACGCAGCTAATGAAGAGAATAGCGCGATCAGCTGTATTCAGCGTTGGCCGTGAGTAACCTCAGTGACAGCTCAGCTGATCGCGCTATTCCCTTTATTAGCTGCGTGGAGCTGACAGGAGCGGCGGTGTCTTCTGCAGCTCCGGTCACCTTCATGCAGCAGAGCTGGAAGCGACGCTGGACCATCCTGGATTACGCCGGACATGGAGGGCTTTTTCGGGCTTATAAAATTGGTGAACAAGGCAATTTGTTAGTGGTTTTTTTTCTAATAAAGGATTGTTCGGGTGTGTGTGTTTATTTACTGTAATTTACAGATTAATCATGGAAGGTATCTCGGGGAGACGCCTGACATGATTGATCTAGCACTTATTGGCAGCTATGGGCTGCCAAAAACTCCTTATTACCCCGAATGCCAATGCACCAGGGCAAATCGGGAAGAGCCGGGTACAGTCCCAGAACTGTCGCATATAATGTATGTGTCGCGGGCGGGGAGGAGGGTGTCAGCACACTACGCTCACCCCTTCTGCTCGGGTCCAGCGGCTGCTGCTCAGTGGTGGCTCAAGCGGTGTGCCGGATCCCGGGGGTTTCTCGAGCGGCGCTCCTCGCCCGTGAGTGAAAGGGGGTTGTTGGGTGTGGGGATTGTTTATTGTCCGTGACGCCACCCACGGTTGTGGTGATTTCACCACCGCTGCTCAATACGGGGATCCCGGGGATGGTGATGTGGAGCAGCCAGGTGTTGTGTTGCCCCTCCGTGGGTAGGGGTTGGTGATCCCGGGGCCCGGTGATGGCTTGGGAGGTGCAGGGCCTGGTGGGCGCAGGGACGCGGGGGCAGCGCTGTGCCTTGCAGCACTGTGGTACTCACTCAGCCTGAGACGTTGACACAGTTTTTACGGTAAACCAAACGGCTGGTAAGACGGTCCCACGGACGGCTGCTCTTCCTCTCCCAGTAGGTGACGGTGATGTCCCTTTTCCTTGCACCTTTGTTTACTTGTTGGTTGCGATGGGTCCCCACCGGTAACCCGCTCTCCGGCTTCAAGCTGGACCGGGGGAGCTCTACTCTTTGCCCGCAGGCGCTGGCCCTGAGAAACTGGTGCCTTGGCGGTGGCGGTGCCTCTCTTACACTGGTTGGGCTGTTGCCTTCAATCGGGACTTGGTTGTTGGGGGATCTACGTCCCCTTCACTGACGGATTTGGCAAATTTGGCGACTCCTAGCCTTGCCGGGGTCCGAGAGGCCCCTGCCCTGGTGCTGACTGTCCTTCGGAACACTGCTCCAGACCGCCGGGCACACAGCCTCCGGGGTCCTTCCAGGAACTTCCAAACGGTCCCCCTCCAGACAGTCACCACCGTTGCTGACCTTGCTGACCTGTCCTGCACACAGCTGGACTACTTCAGGCTTTTCTCTCTGTCACCACTCTTGCTTTCCTCCTTTACCACTTTATTTCCTTCTACTTTCACTTCCTTAACTCCTCTTAGCTGTTTACTCAAGCTCTCCCTGAGCTCATCTGCCTGGTTTCTTCCCGCCTCCAGAGCTGTGAACTCCTCGGTGGGCGGAGCCAACCGCCTGGCCCACCCCCTGGTGTGAATCATCAGCCTCTGGAGGAAGGCAACAAGGATTTTTGGTTAGCTTTGGTGTTCCTAACTGGGATGTGGGGTGTGGTGGTGTGTGACCTGTGTCCCCTGGCTTGCCCAGGGCGACACATTCCCCCTTAGCAAAATGCAGACCGTCCGCGGGCTGCCGTCCAACACCGGTTTTATTTTTCTGTAAAAAATAACATGGTAAATCAAACAAAAATACATTTTTAATAACTCTTCCCTTAACGGGAGGCACATTTTACTTTAACGTTGCATAACGGTTTACGGTTACGGTTTCCGCTCTCTCCCACCCAAGTAACCTGGCCCTGATGCTGCCCCTAAAGCCCAGGCAGCACCCCTTGACCCACAGTCCAGCACACGGTACCCGAGCGGGATCTGTCCTTCCCTCCAGAGGGTAGCCACCGGTTCCTTTGGTGGCTGGGCCCTAGCCTGCTCTGCTCAGGGCCCTCCCTCCAACCTGCCTCTCCGGAGGCGGCCTGCGGAAAACGGTAACGGTAAACAACATATTTACAAGCCACTAACGTCTGTGGTTGCCCTGCAAGTTCACGGGCTTGTCCATGGATAGTTCCCATGCAAAACTTTGTAAACGGTCCCCACGGGGACAACGGTGCCGGCTCCAGCCGGTTCAATCACAAAGCAATCAGGTGAAACTTCGGTAATCATTTCTTCTTATCATTCTTTAAACTTTTAAACTTTTCAAACAAACAAGCACTCTTTACATTCCCTGACCCCTTTTACTCACAGAACGGTCTCCCGGTACCTAAGTGGAGGTCTACCTAGGTTGGAACGGGTGGACCTTCGGGGCCCGGTGTCAGTGGTGCTAGACAGTGGGGCAGAGGGAACAATCAGTTCCTCTTCCCGGCTATAGTGTGGCGCAGGCGGAGGCGTAGGGGAGCTGGGTACAGGTTCATCCCTGGGCACTGGCACTGGTTCTGGCTCACGGTTAACCGCTTCCACTACTTCTTCATCCACGGGTTGTGGGAACAGTATCACTGGAAGAATCACCGCGCCGTTCTGTGTAGGCCAGTTTGCTGGGAAGTCACCCATTACAGTGTGGATTACCTCTGCTGCTTTCTCTGCTGGTGAAGGAACCGGTACTTCAGCCTCTGCCTCCAACGCTGGGGGGCATCTTTTTAGATGGTCCAGGGAGACTGTGGCCAGGGTGCCCCCTTGGTCACGACTGATCTGGTAGGCCTTCCCATCTTCCCATTCTGCGGGTTGTATGACGTAAGGGACTTGCTCCCACTGATCATCCAGCTTGTGGGTCTTCCTCTTCCGCTTTAGTACCACATCTCCTGGCTGGAAAGGACCCGCAGACGCCTTCTGGTTGAACCGGTGCTCCTGCTGTTCACGGCTTCGACTGAGGTTTTTCTCCACGTACTCCTGAATTTGCCGGTATTGTGCTCTCCGCCGACTTTCCCACTTCACCGTCGAAGGGAGTGCTTCTGGGGCCTCCAACCCCATCTCCAGATCCACCGGCAGGCGACCAGGCCGAGCCCTCATCAGATACGCTGGGGTGCACTTCGTTGAGCTGGAGGGGATGTTATTGTACATGTCGACCAGGTCGGGTAACTTTTCCGGCCACAGGTTCCGCTCCTCCAGCGGTAACGTCTTGAGGAGTCCCAGGACCAAGTGATTCATCTTTTCACACATGCCGTTAGTCTGGGCATGGTAAGGGGTGGTCCGGATCTTCTTACAGCCGTACAACTGGCAGAACTCGTGGAACACCTCCGCTTCAAAAGCTGGGCCTTGGTCAGTAAGATTTTCTGGATATCCATGTGGTCGGCAGAAATAAGCCTGGAATGCTCGAGCAGCAGTTCGACCAGTTAGGTCCTTGACGGGGACAACCACCATGAATCTTGAATAGTGGTCGACGATGGTCAACGCGTAGGTGTACCCACTTCGGCTGGGGGTGAGCTTGACATGGTCTAGGGCGACCAGTTCCAGCGGCTGATGTGTGATGATTGGATGTAGAGGCGCCCTCTGGCTGGTCTCGTCCTTCCTCCTCAGCGTGAAAGGACCACACTCCCGGCACCAGGCCTCTACCGACTCCCGCATCCCACTCCAGTAGAACCGCTCTCTCAGCATCATCTCCAGCTTCTTCCACCCGAAGTGGCCAGCACCATCATGGTATGCTCGTAGGACAGTAGCGACGTCAGCTTGAGGAATGACCAACTGGCATATTTTCTCATGGGTCTTCGGGTTGACCAGCTCACGGTACAGCCTCCCTTGGTGTAGGTAAAGCCGTTTCCGTTCCTTCCACAAGCGTTGGGCTTCGGCTGGAGCGGCAGGGTCTATTCCCGTAGCACCTTGTTCCACCAGAGTCTTGACAAGGCGAACAGCCGGCGCTTGGTCCTGGGCTTCCTGCCACTCTTGACTGGGCCGTGGATCCAGATCCACTCGTTGCTGATGTACCTGTACCCTCGTAGTAGGCGGCTGGTGAAACGCAGGCAACTCGATCTCCTCGAGGTCGTCGTCCTCGCACCCCTCTTCTGACAAATGGGGCATTCGGGAGAGTGCATCCGCATTGATGTTGACGCGACCGGCCCGGTACTTTATGGTGAAATCATAATTGGCTAGCCGGGCTACCCACCGCTGCTCCAGCGCGCCCAACTTGGCCGTGTTCAGGTGAGTCAGCGGATTGTTGTCCGTAAACGCGGTGAATGTTGCTAACCAAGTAGTGGCGGAACCGCTCTGTGATAGCCCACACCAACGCCAATAGCTCGAGCTTGAAGGAGCTGTAGTTCTCAGGGTTCCTTTCGGTCGGCCGGAGTTTTCGGCTAGCATAGGCGATCACCTTCTCCTTTCCATCCTGGACCTGGGATAGGACCGCTCCTAGCCCCATGTTACTGGCGTCCGTGTGGAGGATGAACGGGCGCCCATAATCAGGGTACGCCAGGACCTCTTCTCCGGTCAAGGCCGCCTTCAGCTGGCAAAAGGACTCCTCATGCTTGTCCTCCCATGACAGTGGGGCTCCAACGGGTCTACCACCTTTGGTCTGTCCCACGAGGAGGTCTTGCATGGGGGCCGCCATCTTCGTGTATCCCTTGATAAAGCGCCGGTAGTACCCCACCAGGCCCAGGAACTGCCTTACTTCCCTCACCGTGGTTGGCCTCGGCCAGCTCTGGATGGCAGTAATCTTCTCAGGGTCAGGGGCAACACCATCTGCACTCACCACGTGCCCCAGGTACTGCACTCTGGGTTTCAGCAGGTGACACTTAGAGGGCTTCAATTTCATCCCATACTTGGCAAGGGACGCGAACACCTCGGCCAGGTGCTCCAGATGGGCTTCGTACGTCTGGGAATAAACAATCACATCATCCAAGTACAACAGGACGGTCTCGAAGTTTAGATGTCCCAGACAGCACTCCATCAGCCGTTGGAAGGTTCCTGGGGCGTTGCACAGCCCGAACGGCATACTATTGAATTCGCAGAGCCCCATCGGGGTGGTGAAGGCGGTTTTCTCCCGATCTTCTGGGGCCACGGCCACTTGCCAGTATCCGCTGGTGAGGTCAAGGGTCGAGAAGTAGTTTGCAGTTCTCAGCGCAGCCAAAGACTCTTCAATCCGAGGTAATGGATAGGCATCTTTATGGGTTATCTGGTTGATCTTCCGGTAGTCCACACACATCCGCATGGTACCATCCTTCTTCTTGACCAGTACCAACGGAGCGGCCCAGGGACTACAGCTGTCCCGAATAACCCCTGCCTCCTTCATATTCCTCAACATATCCTTGGCACACTGGTAATGTGCAGGGGGAATAGGTCTATACCTCTCTTTGATAGGGGGATGTTCACCGGTGGGGATGTGGTGTTGGACCCCCTTAATCTGCCCAAAGTCTAAGGGGTGCTTACTAAAAACCTGTTCATACTCCTGCACCACCCTGTATACCCCTGCCCTGTGATGTGTAGGGGTGTCATCAGTGCCTACATGTAGCTGTTGATGCCACTCCTTTGTCTCCCCCTGGGGTGGGGAAGTGCTGGTGGTAGGTGGGAGTGTGGATGGACTGGCTTCATGGATAGTGTGAGGGTCCAGGGTGAGCAGCTTGGCAATGGTGGCATACCGGGGAAGCCTGACTTCTTCCTCTCCACAGTTCAGCACTCTCACAGGCACTCTCCCTTTCTTCACATCCACCACCCCTCGGGCGGCCATTACAGTGGGCCAGTGCTCGGAAGGCATGGGCTCCATCATCGCAGGGTAGTCACGCCCCTGAGACCCTACTGCTGCCCTACACCAGATCATCATCTCACTCCTAGAGGGCACAGTCAATGGAGCAACATCCATCACTCTCACTCCACCAATCTCCCCTCCTGTTGAGCTTACATGCTGGCGGTACATCAGGGCTCGGATCTCACGCTGCACAGCCCTCTGCCGGCTCCCTGACGCTGTGGCGGCCAGCTGTTGTAATAGGGTTAACACATCATCCATGCAGTGCTCCATCACATTGGTTCCCAGCACTATTTTCGGGTTATGATCACTGGGTTCATTCATGATCACAATCATACCCTGGAGTTGCAGTTCGGCTTGCCCCACTGTCATAGCCACTTGTTTATACCCCACCTGGGTCAATGGAAGTCCATTAGCGGCAATCAACGTTATACTATTGTCTGGGGGCGCCAGCTCGTCTACGGCCCAATACCGCTGGTACAACGTATACGGTATGGTAGTTACCTGTGATCCAGTGTCCAAGAGAGCCATCACTGGTATGCCGTCCACAGCCACGGGGATGATAGGGCGGGCCCCGATATATCGGTCCCGCCAGTCTGGGGGGCCACGATGTTCTACTCCTGAGGATTGGCCCGGGGCCCCAGGGGTTGCTCGTTTAACGGGCACTGTCGGAAGTAATGACCCGGCTTACGGCACTTGTAGCAGATTGGGGGTCTGCTCCGCGGGTTGTTAGCACTTTTCCGCTGCATCCAGGGAACATCCTCGGGACTGTCAGCAAGCTGTATCTGTGCTGGAGGCTGAGGTCTGGTCAGAGGTTGTAGCGCAGCCAGGATTTTGGCAAGGTCTCCGTCCATGCGACGGACCCGGGCTGCCAGTTCTTCCACTGTGCTGCTCGGGGCTGCAGGTGTTGGAGAGGTTGGTTTGGCTGAGGCCGCCACAACGGGAACCGTCTCGACGGGCCACGGGGCGGGTTCCAGAACTTCGGTTGCTGGGGGCTGTAGTGCTTTAATGGCCCGCTCCTTTAACACAGCAAAGTCCACATCAGGGTGTTCCAGGGCCCACAGCCGGAGTTGTTTACGATCCTCAGGGGACCTCATCCCCTGCGCAAATTGCTCCACTAACATCTTGTTGCTATCCGCCTCATTAATAGGGTTCGCCCGCTTCAGCGTGCCGAGGGCGGTCTGCAGACGTAGAGCATAGCCCCGAATGCTATCCCCAGCTCGTTGCCGGCACTGGTAAAACTGCATCCTCAGCTCAGCTTCAGTCTGGGTCTCGAAGGCAGTCTGTAGCTTCTCAAAGATGGTGGCTACAGAGAGCCGGTCCCCCTCGGCCCAGGTCTCCGCTTCCTGCTCCGCCGCACCGGTTAGCTGGCCTAGCACTATCGCTGCTTATCAGTCAGGGGGTACAGCTCTAGCAACGGGTTAAGCTTTTTCCGGAAGGCCTGTAGAGCATCCGGTTTCCCGTCATACTGCGGTAGCCAGGCAGCTCCGGGCGCATAGGGCAAGGAGAACGGCATGACCTGAGCGAGCGCGGGGGCCGCGGCACCTCCCGCCGGTACGGCCGGGACCTGGGCAGGCCCATTCCCATCCGCGGGTGCCGCTGCGGCTGCGACCACCGCTCCTCCAGCGGCTCCGTCGGGCGCAGACATCTTGTTTCCGTCCCCCTTAGCTCTTTCCGGCCCCTCCTCTCTCGGGGCGGGGTTTTGGCCTTCGCGCCTCTACTACTCGAGAAGACGCTCGAGCGGGAACTTTTCGCGCCAAAGATGGCGGCTTCTGAAATTTTCCTGCCGGATACCTCCGGCGGTAACAAGGCGCACCTCTACCTGACGGCAGAGCGGTAGGATCCTGTTCGTGACGCCAAGTTGTCGCGGGCGGGGAGGAGGGTGTCAGCACACTACGCTCACCCCTTCTGCTCGGATCCGGCGGCTGCTGCTCAGTGGTGGCTCGAGCGGTGTGCCGGATCCCGGGGGTTTCTCGAGCGGCGCTCCTCGCCCGTGAGTGAAAGGGGGTTGTTGGGTGTCAGGATTGTTTATTGTCCGTGACGCCACCCACGGTTGTGGTGATTTCACCACCGCTGCTCAATACGGGGATCCCGGGGATGGTGATGCGGAGCAGCCAGGTGTTGTGTTGCCCCTCCGTGGGTAGGGGTTGGTGATCCCGGGGCCCGGTGATGGCTTGGGAGGTGCAGGGCCTGGTGGGCGCAGGGACGCGGGGGCAGCGCTGTGCCTTGCGGCACTGTGGTACTCACTCAGCCTGAGACGTTGACACAGTTTTTACGGTAAACCAAACGGCTGGTAAGACGGTCCCACGGACGGCTGCACTTGCTCTCCCAGTAGGTGACGGTGATGTCCCTTTTCCTTGCACCTTTGTTTACTTGTTGGTTGCGATGGGTCCCCACCGGTAACCCGCTCCCCGGCTTCAAGCTGGACCGGGGGAGCTCTACTCTTTGCCCGCAGGCGCTGGCCCTGAGAAACTGGTGCCTTGGCGGTGGCGGTGCCTCTCTTACACTGGTTGGGCTGTTGCCTTCAATCGGGACTTGGTTGTTGGGGGATCTACGTCCCCTTCACTGACGGATTTGGCAAATTTGGCGACTCCTAGCCTTGCCGGGGTCCGAGAGGCCCCTGCCCTGGTGCTGACTGTCCTTCGGAACACTGCTCCAGACCGCTGGGCACACAGCCTCCGGGGTCCTTCCAGGAACTTCCAAACGGTCCCCCTCCAGACAGTCACCGCCGTTGCTGACCTTGCTGACCTGTCCTGCACACAGCTGGACTACTTAAGGCTTTTCTCTCTGTCACCACTCTTGCTTTCCTCCTTTACCACTTTACTTCCTTCTACTTTCTACTTTCCTCTTAGCTGTTTACACAAGCTCTCCCTGAGCTCATCTGCCTGGTTTCTTCCCGCCTCCAGAGCTGTGAACTCCTCGGTGGGCGGAGCCAACCGCCTGGCCCACCCCCAGGTGTGAATCATCAGCCTCTGGAGGAAGGCAACAAGGATTTTTGGTTAGCTTTGGTGTTCCTAAATGGGATGTGGGGTGTGGTGGTGTGTGACCTGTGTCCCCTGGCTTGCCCAGGGCGACACATATGCGGCAATTGTGGGCGGCTGCTGACTGATATTGATAGGCTGGGGGGCTCCCCATAACGTGGGGCTACCCATCCTGAGAATAACAGCCTTCAGCCGTGTGACCTTACCCTGGCTGGTATTAAAATTGGGGGGGACCGCACGCCGTTTTTTTTAATTATTTATTTATTTATTTTACTGCACAGTATAGACACGCCCACCGGCTGCTGTGATTGGGTGCAGTGAGACACCTGTCACTCAGCGTGGGGGGCGTGTCTGACTGCAACCAATCATAGGCGTCTGTGGGCGGGGAAAGCAGGGAATACGAGATTGATTAATGAGCGGCCGGCATATTCAGAGTAATTGTTGCCGCGTATTCTCTGCACAGCTGTTCCTCGCCGCGCTGGTGATCGGGGAGCGGTAAGTATGAGAGAGGGCTGCTCACTTCAGTCACTCGGGGGATTAGCGGTCACTGGTGAATCCTTCACAGGTGACCGCTAATCAGTACGCGGCACACAGACAGAGCTGCGGCATGACAATGAAGTTGGGTGAAGTTCACCCGAGTTCATTCTCATCGCGCAACTCTGTCTGCTGTCAGCCGACATGTATCACCGACATTGTGCAACACACAAACGGACATTCCACACGGACATTCCACGTACACATACACGGGCATTTTACACACAAACACGGACATTTTACACGTACACACGGCTCGCATACGCCATCACACGGATGCCATACGTACCGGAGAAACGCCCCAAAAAAACGGAACACGGACCCGAAAAACGGACCGTGTCACACGGACGTTTTTTATGCGGAAGTGTGTTTTAGGCCTTAGAGTATATCGCAGGTAAGCAGGAGACGGGGTGAACCAAGTTCATGAGCGGGGGAAAAAAGTATAGTGCGCATGCGATACACTCTTATGAACCTGTTGAATTAGCATCTGTGATCCAAGATCTGGCACCCGCTTCCTTTTTCACTTTTTGATCTATGATAAATCTTCACCATCTTTCCCCTTCTTGTCCTTTTTAGGGATGAGAATGTCTTTTCACATTAATTTTCCAATATACAAACCCACACACATGGATGGTGGAGTGGTCTGCACTTCCTATACACAAGGTTCTCATTCTAAACAGTAATTAGTACTGACACTAAAAATGGAGTTCTAGACTGACTCTGACACATTTCTGTATATACTTATATATGCACATTTTTTTTAGCTTTTTGACACAATAAATACACACAATTATTTTTCCTCAATACAAATTTTATTACATTTTTATTTTTTTTTGTGTTTTAGAGAAAGACATCTAAGGGAGACATGTTCTATAATTCAATAATGTCAATGTACTACGTCATGTTTATTTTTAAATGTATAGATTCCCGCCGATTTTTTTTGCAAAGGAGGTGGGGTCATGACGTCAACACAATGGTATATATGTCTTGTATGGTCTATGTTGCAGTAGATTTGATGTTCTTTTGCCTGTCTGTCCTGAAGAAGGGAGCTGGGGCTCCTAAAAACGCGTTGAACTGAGCATGAAATAAAAGTAATATTAATCTTAAACTTTTATCATTGGTCATTGGCGCGGCGTGAAAACTCATATCTACTACCCTCTGTTATCAGCTTCTTTCATAAAAGCAGCAGTTTTCAATTTCATACAGGAAAAAAAAAGCAAGTGTGTGCATAAGAGTTCTGAAATCCTGAAGGTTTTGCTGCTTCAGTAGAGTACAAGTGACGCGCCCGCGGGGTCTTGGGGGTTACTCGTCACCGGGCGAGCGTGGAGGGGGTGGGGATGTCACAGTCGCCTAGCCCGATTCCGTGACCCCGACGGTGTCAATAAAATTGGGGGATTGGGGATGTGGAGTATGTCTTCGTGACGCCACCTGTGGTGTGCGGCTATGATGGGATCCTCTGCTGCGGGGTGTCTTCTCTCTGGGGCAGCTGATAACGCAGCTCAGATGGTATAGCTCTCCATAGGCAGAGCTCAGGCCCCAGGGAGGATATTGGGAGTAGTAGTCCACTCTAATAAGGGAGCGCGGGGCGCAGGAAGGATTAGACGACACAGCGGTTGCAGTTTAAGTTGTTTACTCAGAGTTGCTTCCGCCTTTGGACTGCCGGTCTCCGCTGTGATGGGCTCCAGCCGATCACGGATAATTTAGAGGTTAGAACCGGTGTTTCTTTCAGTGAGTCCTTCCTCCCTGGGCTGTGTTTTTCGAGTCCCTGTGGCTTTAAGCTACGGGGAGATCCGAGTCCTGGCAATGGTTCTTTTCGCATCCCGTATAGCAGGCAGCGCGAGTCCATTACTGGTGCCGCCCGTGAGTTATGTCTCCTAGTTCTATATGCTGCTTTGCCCCGAGATCTATGTGTGGGTCAGAAGACTTGAAATGCTCTGCCCGGCGGATTCTGCTGGCGGGATTTGAAGTGCCCACCAGCCTAGGGCTCCACACCCTGAGGTGTGTGTGACGCCCTGGCCTATCAGGTCGTCACAGGGTATTGTGCAATCTGCCCTTCTGTGCAATATCCACCTCCTCCTTGGTTACGGGTCCCTAACCATTGGTGTTGCCAAAACCAGCTAATCAAAATCCTAGGAACACTCTGCACCACACCCACCAGACACACCAGTGGACGGCCTGAGTGGAATAGGGTCGCCCACTTGGGGGGTTGGTTAAGGGGAGGTCAGGAGTGTCACGAATCAGTCAGAGAAAGAGAGAGTGTAGTGTTGGAGGTGAAAGTGAGAGGAGGTCAGGAGCTGGGCTCCTTGGAACTACTAGGTAGCAGACGTTGGTCTGGGCCTGGTAGGAGCTGGACCCCCGGTCACAGGGGATCGTGACAAGGGGCACGGCATTGTCGTGGAGGACAGCAGGCCTTGTACCATCACCGGGCTGGGACCAGGGCACGACGGGGTACGTTCTCGCCCAACGAGAACAGAGCTTTCAAGATTCGCTCTCCACCCGCTCCAAAATCGGGGTACTGGCGCAACTAGAGGGATAGGACTTTCCACAAATACGGTCCAAGAAATCCCAAGCGTGAACCCTGAGAGCAAGCTCCCTCAGTTAGCCATACTGGTGAGCTGGACCTGACTAGTTTCAAGCTACAGGGACCAACTAGAAGGAAACAAGGTGCCAAGGGAAAGGTCACAGATCAACAGGCAACACCAGCTGAAACGGGACCCAAACATGCTCCCCCCTCAGCGGCAGCGGTGTCCAAAACTTTGGTTTACTAAAGTTGTCGGTGTCAGCGTTATTGGACTGAGTACGCAAGTGACCCTTACCTCCCCAATGGTACCTCCCTGTCACCATCACCGAGTCCCGGGGCATTCCCCCCTACCCGTGGAGAGGTTAAACACCTGGCTGCCCACTCCATCGCCACCGGGTACTCCAAGCCGCAGCGGTGGTACTCCACCTTACCACACACCACGGGTGGTGTCACGAACTCTCAATATTCCACCCCCCTTTAAATACACCCCTTCATTCGAGTGGCCGCGAGACCCCCGGTTCCGGACACCCCTCGAGCCACCACGGATCCGGATCCGATCAGCTCGGCTGCTGACACGGGGGCGGCATATGTGCACCGGTCCTGAGGGAACTATTAGCTCTCTCCTCAGTGATCATGTTCTCCTACGTCTCACTTGGTTCCCAATGGTTTCTCAACTGTCTGAATGTGGGTGTGTCACCTTGCTCCCCGATCAGTCGCTCCACCCCCCGGGTTCCTTAGCTAGTGGGTGGGAGGCCCCAGACGATGTGGTGACCATTCTAAATGACCCTACCCTAACCCAGTCCCAGTGAGAGGGCAACTAGCTATGTGGGTTGGTGGATTGTGGTTTACCAGCAATGACCTCCTCCTTACCCGGGATGAATACTGCACCTCTGGTGAGGTGCAGTACCCTGTGGCGACTGAAGGCTCAGGGGCACCACACAAGCAAAATGGATGGATTTCTAGAAATTCCCGTGCCCACTGTGCTTGTTGTTTCCATAGCAAACACTGACCTGTGTTGCGTCTTTTCAGACCGCAGCATGTCAGTTGTTTGCTGTGGATTCATATTCGTCCTCCGTAGGGAGAACATAGCGAGAGACCGCAGCGCACCTAACCCTGACCATGGGTACAAGCAGCTGCGATCTCCTGCGGTGGAGACTCGCTTCCCGCAGGTCTGGACCCGCTGCGTCCAAGACGGAGTAAGTCCTGATCGTGGGCACATACCCGTACAGCATGATTTCTACATTGCAGCAATTAGTGGCTGTTGTCTCCATAGCACAGAAAAGATAAAGCCATCAATAGAGTGCCAGTTTAGTTCCTCTCTTATTCTTCCTGGAAATGTATGAATACATTGACTAGTGCTTGTTACCTCATGTACTTGACACGCCTACCGGGGCCTGGGGGCACTCGTTACTATGACGCGATTCTGCTCGTGAGGATCACGGCAGGAGGGCCCGGTTCCGTGACCCTGACGGTGTACTTTTAAGATGTTGAGTGGGGGATTTATTTACATGGGATATGTCCACCTGTAGTACTCGGCCACTTATAGCCGACACTGCAGGATGGGACCACTGGGGCAGATGGTGACGCAGCTGAGTTGGTATCGCTCTCCACAGGTAGAGCTGGGCCCCAGGGTTGTTGGGAGAAATGAAGGAGGGACTAAGGCTCTGTGCGCACTAGAAAAGTGATTTTTCTCAAGAAAATTTCTTGAGAAACTTCTGGGAGTTGAAGATTTCCGCACCTGCGGAAAAATCCGCGGGAAAAACGCATGCGGATTTGCCGCGGATTTACCGCAGGTTGGTCCCTGCGGTTTTGCAATAAATAATATAGATAATCGATAGACAGATAATGGATAGAGTGAAAGATGGATAGATGAATAGATAGATAGATAATAGATGAGAAAGACCTATATAATGTCCCACCTCCCTGCATTTTCTAAGCTGGCACCCTTTAGTGACTTTCATGTGGCACTAAAGGGTGCTTAGCCTTGTATTTAGCCATAAAATAAATAAATAATTAAAAAAAAAATGGTGAGGTCCCCCCATCTTTTGTAGCCAGCTAGGGTAAAGCAGACGGCTGCAGCCTGCAAACCACAGCTGGCAGCTTCACCTTGGCTGGTAATCCAAAATAGAGGGCACCCCACGCTGTTATTTTACATTAAATAAATAATTTAAAACAAAAAACGTGGGGTCCCCCCCAAATTGGATCACCAGCCAATGTAAAGCGGACAGCTGTGGTCTGGTATTCTCTGACTAGGGAGGTCCACTGTTATTGGACACTCTCCAGCCTAAAAATAGCAGGCCGCAGCCGCCCCAGAAGTGGCGCATCCATTAGACGTGCCAATCCTGGCGCTTCGCCCCAACTCATCCCGTTGCCCTCGTGCGTTGGCAAACGAGGTAATATATGGGGTTGATGCCAGATGTGTAATGTCACCTGGCATCAAGCCCTGGGGTTGGTGAGGTCAGGCATCTATCAGATACCCGACATCACCAACCCAGTCAGTAAGAAATAAAAAATAGACAACAAAAAAAGTTTTATTTGAAAAAACACTCCTCAAAACATTCCCTCTTTAACCAATTTATTGAAAAGAACAATCAATTCCACGTCTGGCGTAATCCAATAAGGGGGGGGGGCACGGCGATCCATACCATAGTCGCTGTCCCAGTCAATGAAGAACAGAATGTTCCCCATTGGCTGGGAGAGCAATGCAGTGACCTGAGCTAACATCAATAGCCCAGGTCACTGCAGGGGATGCCGAGCGCTGCCATCAGGAGCATAGATGAGATCATTACCTGCTGTGATGATCTCCTGTACTGCTGACGTCAGCGCTGTCACTGACTTCTATGCCCGCCGCGTTGTCAGAAGTATCGCGAGAGCCCGTGACGTCACCGCTAGTGACAGTCTCGGGCCGCTCGCGAGACGGGCATAGACAGCAGTGACAGCGGTGACGTCAGGAGGCAGGAGATCGTCACAGCAGGTAATGATCTCACCTCCTGACAGCAGCGCTCGGCATCCCCGCGGCTGCCAGCACTGCAGGGTGTCAGTGTCTGCCTGCGCTGCCGCGTGACAGGCTGCTGACACTGCGGGCAGACACTGACACACTGCAGTGCAGTGTCAGTGTCTGCCTGTGTCAGTGTCTGCCTGCGCTGCAGCATGACAAGCTGCCGATACTGCGGGCACACACTGACACTGCAGGGTGACAAGCTGCTGACACTGCGGGCAGACACTGACACACTGCAGTGCAGGCAGCCGCGAGGCTGGAGCGGGACACAGACTGCACGGGCACCTGGAGGTCGCACGGAAGCGCTTCTGTGCGGCGTCCAGGGAGTGTGACGTCTGTGTTTACTCTGCTCCGCTTCCTCTTCCTGGCATAATGACATCACTTTCTGCAAAACCGCAGGCAGCGATGAGCATTACCGCAGGTAAATCGCGGCTATACCGGGGGTATACCGCACATCATTTGCTATCTGCAGTATACCCCCGGAATTTCGCGATTATATTACAGTGAATGGAGTGAAATTCCGGGGGTATTCCGCAGGTACCTGCGGAAATAATGGACATGCTCATTTTCTCAAGAAAGTTTCTCGAGAAAATTTTCTCAAGGAAATTTCTTGAGAAAAATCCGCACAGTGCGCACAGCTATTTTTTTTTTTCTCATAGGATTTGCTGGGAAATGTCTGCACAAAGATTGCAGACATTTCTCAAGAAATTTCCGCAGCAAATCCGCGAGTAAATCCGCGGGCAAAACGGCCTAGTGCGCACAGAGCCTTAATGTTGGGGAGCAGGACCGAGGATACTGGTAATAACTGGACAACACAGGGGCTGTAGTTTCCTTTACCTTTTACTGGGTAGAAAATAATACAGGCCCGGGAGACTGGTCCAGCTGGTAACGGAGGTCCGATCAGCTTGGAAGTAATTGAGGGGATCCACCTAGCCGGGTGGGTTCAGAGGCCTTCCTTCTTGTGCTGTAATGTGTGGGTTCCTGCGGCTTGAAGCTACACTGAGTCTCTCTTCCTTATGTTGGTTCTGGTTCTCATCCGTATGGCAGGCAGCACGAGCCTTTTACTGGTGCCGCTACTCCGGTCACGGCTACTGGCTCTACTATGCTGATGTGCTCTGGGCGCTCTATGGCCCAGAAGACCTGCAGTCTCCTGCCCTCCGGATTCAGCTGATGGGACTTTAATACCCACAAAGCCTAGGACCCCGATGTCCTGTCCTCTGCGCTCTGCTCTGGGGGAGCTCTGTCACAGCTTCGCTCCCCAGGCTCTCTCCCAGAGTCTGTCTCCTCGATCTTGCTCTGTTCCTTTCAGTTTCACTTCTGTGTCTGTTACTAACCCCTCCCCAGGCCAGAATGCATAGGGAAGCTCCCCTTAAACCAGGTTCTTGAGCTCCCCCTTCTGGTCTGGAGTCAGGAAAGTGTTGACTGCTACTGCTACCTATCGTGGTGGACCCCCCTTCTTGCTTCCAGGCATAGCATCATCCACTGTGAGGAGGGCAACGCTACTGTGGCAACCAGACCACTGGGGTGCCACATACTTGCCATTACAATACGGTTTCTACATTGTAGCAGTTATTGACTGCAGTTTCCAAGATGAATTAACATACTTCACTTTCTTTTCGTTCCTCTGTTATTCCTCCTGGAAAACCAAAGGACAACTCAGTGTTACCATTGTCCGTACACTATCTGTATTTGCCAATTACAATATGGTTTCTATATTGTAGCAAGTAGTATTTGTTTTCTCCATCACACAGCCAGGATAAAGTGACAGACATTTTATCCCTTGAGTTCCTTCTATTCCTCCTGGAAATATATGAATACATTCATTATTGTGTGTTCCTGTAATGGCAACCAATGGCAGTTGTCTCCACGATACAGTAACATTTACTGTACAGTATTTCTTTTAGTCACTCTATTATTTATCTCAGAAATTCCTGTTATTCCTCCTGGAAATGACTAACTATATAATTGGATCAGGGGCGGACATATCATTGGTGCAGAAATTTAAATTCCATCAGAAAGACAAACAAAAAAAGTCAATATGGGGGACCCACAATTGGATAGCAGCAGCTCATCAATACATGAACAAGAAAAAGAGGCTTGAGCAAATTGCTGAATTATAATCAATATTTATTTAGAAAGTTCTAAGGTGCATAGTGCAAAATTTAAACACAGTTAAAAACATAAGGTAGTGATGAAGCAGGAAAAAGAGGACACAGTAAGATTAATATCGGGTACAGACAATGGTAATGCCCAACTGGAAGACACTCATATGTAAAGCCTTTCTAGGATTGCATATTAAATGCTAGGTAAATCGTTCGGGATCCCAAAAATAATGCTATTTGGCAGAAGGTTGCCCAGGGATATAAGAGATCATATAGCATACATGTTGCTCATGTGAAGTGATCAGGAAGATGTACCCAAAATAAGAACAAAGATTTCAGGCATGAGTGTAACATAAAGTGCATAGTGCAAGGAGCATTACAAGAGTCCAGTGGTAGAGAAGAGCCCGACGTACGCTTCGCGGCGTTTAGTGAATCGCTAGCCGCTTCATCATGGAGGAACATAGAAGGTAGTCTAGATATCATTGGTGCAGCCTGAGCAGCCGCACAGGGCCTAAGAGGTTGGGGGGCCCATTTCTAACTACAAAGCTGGTGGAATTGTGCATTATGATGAGCTCTTGGGCTGCAAAGGGCCCATATTTTGTTCTTGCACAGGAGCCCTTTTCTGTCTGTGTCCGCCAGTGAATTGGGTGATCCTCTATTTACTGCTACAGTTTGGTTTCTACATTGTAGCACCCAGTGACCGCTGTTTCCTCACAATGTACATACAGATGGCATATACTTTACTTCTTTTGTTTCTTTAATTCTGTTATTCCTCCTGGAAATAAATAAATACATTTTTAACTTGATGTTACTTTTTCCATGTGAAAAGAATGTTTTGTGACAATGGCTGGAACTGTCAGCACTGATTGGACCGAGAAGATACAGTATAAGAAAAAGGAGCCCATAGATCACTATGGAATCTGTGGCATTGCCATGACTCTCACTTATACATTGCTAACAATTATTGGTCCAAATAACTTTTATATTTAACTATGCTAATGTGGGAATAGATCGTGAGGTGATGACAATGCCAGATGATTGCACCTCACTAGTACAAGAACACTGATGGCAGCCGCATATATCTACAATTATCTGCTATTGCTGTAAAGTCTTACAGATGGATTTATAGAAGCCAACAGAGAAAAATACTTGGATATCTTCCAAATTACCAGAATAAATATATACATTGCTCATTTTATTTCTGGGAGGTGGGTGAATGGTGGGGTAAAACAAAACAAAAAAAAAAAGCAGGGAGGATAAAAGAGAACCTTTAAGGAGACTAAACACTTGTGTCACTTACTTTCTTGCAACTGTTTAGGAGCATAAAATTATCTATTAGATGGATTGATGGAAGCCCAAAAAAAAAATACTTGGAAATCTTGCAAATTACCAGAGTAAATACATACATTGCACTTTTATTTCTGGGAGGTGAATGGCGGGGTAAAACAAAAAAAAAAACAAAAAACAAAAAAAGCAGGGAGGATAAAAGAGAACCTGTCAGGAGACTAAACACTTGTGCCCCTTGCTTTCTTGCAACTGTTTTAGAGCAAAAAATGATCTGCTATTACCATAAAATCCTATAGACGGATTGATGGAAACTCAAAAAAAAAATTCTTGCAAATTACCAGAATAAATATAAATATATATATATATATATATATATATATATATATATATATATATATATATATATATACAGTAAATATAAAAGGATTATTCTTGTCATTGCTGACCCTATTGTGCTATCTCTCAACGGCTCCTTCACTTCTGACTGCTTCCACTATCGCAGCTCCCCAGTCTTCGATACTACCATTGCTCCATTCTTGTACGCAGACCTTTGGCCTCATGCATACATTTGGGGATGGCACATGAGGATTGGTCTCTGCACTAGAATGGAAAATTAAAATATAAGAGACAGGAGGGACTGCGTCTGCGGATGCAGAGTAAGAACAGGTGAGGAAAGGTTAGTATAAAGGGCTTGATTAATTATTTCATATGCACCATTTTTTTTACTACTTTTGGTGTTTTTTGACTGTTTATCATTTGCAACTTATTCTTTTAATTGTCGCCTCCTTTAGAAATCAATTTTATGTGTTCGCCTTTTTTGATGTTTGCCATTCTGCTCTGTATTTGGTGGATTTTCCAGATGTTGATTCATCAGTTGCAACTTTTTTGAAAGTTGCACAATTTTGGCACAAATTTTCTCCAGTCCCCCTTGGAATGACTTTACGTGCTCCAGATAGTTTTCTGCAATTCTGTGACATTTTAGGAGAACATGCAGCTTTTTGCACTAACTGGATTCTGCAAAATCTAAATTTTGGGGTAAATTCGTAGCGAATTCGACGAGATATGAATCAATTTGTTCATTTTTACCCCAGATGCAAATCAGTGGCCAAGAGTCCAGTGGGTGTTTATCTACCAGCAAAGTGTCCTAGTGGAAACTAACAAAACCTTTTACCCTCTGTAGACTGACATCGCTTCCAGTTTCCAGCATCACAGGTCAACTCAAAATCTTGTGTGTGTGCTGTGCAGCAGAACGCAACGCCTGCGCAGTGCCTTGGCTTCAATGACGTAATGTGCTTTCATCAGTCTCGTGCAAGGGTTTTGGTGATTGTTTGATCCTTATATATTTGCCACATCACAGAATTATTATGCAAATTCCGGCAGAGAAGGTGGGCAGAGTATAATACGAGTTCTTCCATTACATCTAGAAATAAAAGATGGCACAAGCAGATGATGCAACGTATCTTTATTGTGTGTGAATTATACGTAGATACAAAGGCATATATGAGCTGGGAATGAATAATCCCTTTCACAATATTACAAAGCCAACCCCCTCCCCCTCCTGCCATAGAGATATCATTCGCACATTCACTAAGCGGTGAACCAAGATCTTAGGCTTGACTTGAGTCCATTGAAATTCAAGATGCTGTTGAGTGAATCAATACAATTATGCGCAGAGCCCACAATCAGCGGCGGGAGAACTCACACAAGCTCCTCAGACGACTTTGGCAAATATTCCAAATCAACGAGGATTACAAAAATTGACAACATGAATGTGAAAAGATGAGATCAATGTACAGTATATGGATTTTTTCAAAGGTTTATAGGACAGGAGCAGTCTTTTGTGCTTTGGATGCGTCACGGGCTTTTCTGCAGTTCCAAAAATTGCGGTAGTGTATTTGCAACAATCTTGGAAAATTATGGCATTGACGCACCAAAACTGCAATGTGTTAACAATTAGTACTGTAGTGCCTGGAGATAACCATGAGCTGGACTCGGCTATCTCTGTCAGTCCCGTAAGGACTGGAGTATCCAAGTGCATTCAGTTCTGGGATGCCTGTGGGCCGGAAGGGAGAAAAGTTTGCAAAAATTCAGGCCACAGGTGGTCATAAGTGGGGATGAAATGTCCCTAAATTGCTAACAGCCTTGTCGGTAACTTTTGGAGATAAGCAAATCTCCCAAAATTTATATTGGGCACATTTGCTGAAATTGGTTGGCAGATTCAATTTGTTTAGAAATATAAAAACTTGGTCAGAATCGAATGTGCTCCAAAAAGACATTTGTTATTCTCTAAAGTTTCTGCAGATCTCCAAAGCATGGGTTAAAAAATTTAAAAAAAAAAAGATTATAGTCACCTGATATAGGTGTAGGAATGAGCCGGCCCCGAAGTACATGACACTTACTTGCTGCTTTGGGCCGGTGTTCATCATCACCCCTTCTGCCAGTCGTCAATGCCATCAGGTAGAAAGACACGCAACACCAGAGTTAATTTGGCCAACTAGTCTTGTTTACTTTTCTTCTTCACTCCACTATGACAGATATGGCCTTCCTTTCTCTCTCTGTGGGGTGTTACTCTGTTATCTTGGACCTCGTCCTAAATAATCCAGGGTCTGCACCTCCTTCCCTTCAAACCGCTCTTCTATGTCCACATCTTGGCACCGACGGCTTCTCTAGCTGGAAGACTCTCTAAGTCCGCTGGGGTGAGCCGTAGGCTCCGGACCTAAAGACGTTACCTCAGGGTACCCTGACTGACCCAAGCAGCGGGGCCATGTCCACTCACTTTGAACCCACTTCTTGACTGACCCTCCTCTGGAGCTCCCTTGTGTAGCTGTCCATCCTGCCACCTGTCACTCTTCCCTTTCAATACTTTAAGCCTACCTTATCTAACATCTCTTCTAAAACTCGCTCTACCGCTGGCTAACCGGATGGCAGCATTTGGTAACTCTACTACATCGGGAACCTGCTCCTCTCTAAAAACACCTACACATCAACACATGCATTTATAATATTCAAAAGTAACACATAAGACATAACACATTTACATCATGGGACACTGTCCACCTATTACATAGGCTCACCCTCATCTGCCCTGCCAACGCAACTCCCCACCCTATCCTCTGCTCACTTCAGATTGGTTTTCTCTTTGGTCTTCAGTTTCCCCTCCTATTTCTTAACTCTTTAGCCTTCACCCTTCAGTCTGAATGTTTTGGTGCAGATTAGACCTTACACAGTCGAATGGGGTGTGGTGAACGTCACTGACAACGTGAGGCCTATTCAGCATCGGAAGATCTGGACTGAAGAGAAGAGACCAAAGAGAAGTCTGATCTGAAGCCAACGGAAGATCAGACAGTGAACAGTCGGGGCAGGAAAGTTGGAGGGCAGGCCAGGCGCAGGATAGTAAGTGTAATCCTGGAACTAGAAAGGATCCAGGAAAATGGTGGCTTGGTCGATTCATACAAATGGAATTCTGAAAAATTAATATTTTGATTAATCTGAGTTTTTCAGGAAATTTGTGATTTGTTACAAATACCAACAAGAGACAAAAAAAACATTGCATTAAAAAAGCATGGTAAAAAAACGTACCCAATGCAATAAAATATGCAACATCAAAAACTCAACAAAAGCTCAGCCTGGGATTGTAGCTCAGAAGTTACATTAGGAATGAACCACAGAGACTTTTTGTAGTGTGATTAATTTTAACTGCAGCAGTTAAACAGCTAGTAGCCACATGATTTCTCTCTGTAGAAAAAGTCTTAAGGCCACTTTACACGCAGCGACATCGCTAGCGATGTCGCTATCGATCGCACCCGCCCCTGACGTTTGCGCGTCACGGGCAAATCGCTGCCCGTGGCGCACAATATCGCTATTAGGAGTCACACGGACTTACCTGCGTAACGACGTCGCTGTGGCCGGCGAACCGCCTCTTTTCTAAGGGGGCGGTTCATGCGGCGTCACAGCGACGTCACACGGCAGGCGTCCAATTGAAGCGGAGGGGCGGAGAGCAGCCGCAGGAAAGTCACGCTCACCTCGTTGTCGGAGGATGCAGGTACGCTGTTGTTTGTCGTTCCTGGGGTGTCACACGTAGCGATGTGTGCTGCCTCAGGAACGACGAACAACCTGCATCCAGCACCATCAACGATATTTGGGATTTGAATGACATGTCAACGATCAGCGATTAGGTGAGTATTTTTGATCGTTAGTGGTCGCTAGTACGTGTCACACGCAACGACGTCGCTAATGAGGCCGGATGTGCGTCACGAATTCTGTGACCCCAACGACATCTCGTTAGCGATGTCGTTGCGTGTAAAGCCCCCTTTAGAGTCACCGGTCTCTATCTCTAGCCCTGACTACCCAGCTTCATCTGTAGGACATTACCAATGGTTTTTGCGCCGTCTGAAGCTTTCCCCGTGGAGGCATCGAAGGTAATTGCCACCTTGATTGCAAAGCGTTAATTATTTCCAGTGTGATTGTGTCTAATCATATCTATAGCACGGAAATAAAGGGATTGAAGTAATGCTGCCTACTGAGCGCAAGTGAAAAAGTTCTGGATATAACCGCCAGCATGACACCAAAGATGATAATTACCGATTCGTTTCCAGAGAAAACCTAAAAAAAGGAAAAAAAGATCCTCCAGGTGCTGCTATCACCTGTTTTCATAAGACAATAGGTATCCTGTGCATAAAGTGGCTGAATGAAATTAGATAATAATGCCTGCTTCTTTCCAGGAACAGCGCCACTCCTGTCTATGGGTTGTGTCAGTATTACAGCTTAAAACCATTCAGCGTATTGAAGACTCAATGTTTCTGGGTACTTGCAGGTGTCTATAGATCTGTGGAGGTCGATCACGGTAGACTGTAATGGATGTTATTATCTGTTGCATACATGGTACACATCCAGACACCAACGTCTGATAGCATTCCTGAGGAGTCTTAGTCCATTCCTTATGGGTATGACCTCCAGGTCACTAATATTCTTGGGTTTGCGTCCTGCACCGGCTTCTTTAAATCCCACCAAATATTTTCAATGCAGTTCAAGTCAGGCAACTGACAGCCAGACCTTGAAGGAGCCTAAGGTTTCTTAGTTAATTATCTTGTTAGAAGGTTCAATAACTTCCAAGTTTCAGCTTCCTCACAGAAGATATGACATTTTCTCCTAAGATTTTGCAGTATTTGATGGAAACCACCTTGCCCAGTGCTAGAGGAAGCTAAGCAACCCTAGAGCACTACCGAGCTACCTCCATGCTTCACTATAGACATCACTGAGCCACCACCATGCCTCTCTGTAGGCATCACCGAGCCACCAAAATGCTTTACTATAAGCATCACTGAGCAAATGCCATGCTTCACTGTAGGAATCATCAAATCACTGCCATGCTTCACTGTAGGCATCATCAAACCATCACTATGCTTCACTGTAGCCACCACCTTGTTTCATTGTAGGCAACACTGAGCCACCTCCATGATTCACTATAGACATCACTGAGCAACCACCATGCTTCACTGTAAGCATCACCGAGCCACCAAAATCCTTTACTATAAGCATCACTGAGCAAATTCCATGCTTCACTGCAGGTATCATCAAATCACTGCCATGCTTCACTGTAGACATCATCAAATCATCACTATGCTTCACTGTAACCACCACATTTCATTGAAGGCAACACTGAGCCACCTCCATGATTCACTATAGACATCACTGAGCCACCGCCATGCTTCACCGTAAGCATCACAGAGCCACCAAAATGCTTTACTATAAGCATCACTGAGCAAATGCCATGCTTCACTGTAGGTATCATCAAACCAATGTCATGCTTCACTGTAGGCATCATCAAACCATCACTATGCTTCACTGTAGCCATCACCATGTTTTATTGTAGGCAATTCCAGAGCCACCTCCAAAATTCACTATAGACATCACTGAGCCTCCACCATGCTTCACTGTAGGCATCATTGAGCCATCAAAATGCTTTACTGTAAGCATCACTGAGCAAATGCCATGCTTTACTGTAGGTATCAGAAAACCACTGCCATGCTTCACTGTAGGCATCGCCAAACCATCACTATGCTTCACTGTAGCCACCACTATGTTTCATTATAGGCAACACTGAGCCACCTCCATGCTTCACTGTTGATATCACTGAGCCACCTCCGTGCTTCAATTAGCTATCACCTTGGCCTATGAGAGAATCTATTCAGGACCCTGAAAAATTCTGAGCAGTAATCAGTATAAGTGGCATATGGTTGTGAATGTGGAGAAACCACTTGTTATATTACTTGTGTTCAGTTATTCAAAAATGTCTTGTTTCATGGGTTTATAAAAAACGTAAAGTTTTGCTGATAAAATTCATTTGCAATGAGGGGTGAAGATTTTTGACTGCAACTGTACGTAGATAACAATAATGGAAGATAATGATGAGGTCAATGGTCTCCAGAGAGCTGGTGAATCACCCCCCTCCTGACGTTACGAAGAAGGGAGCTTATGGTCACCGTGCAAAGGATTAGGCTTCAGTTATGCTTCGTCTTGCAGTCCGGCTGGATTTCTGCACCTCCACATTCATATACTGGATACGCAACATGGCCTTAGATACATGAGATTATATAAACCTTATTGTGTCCATTTACATCGGAACACTACAAACCCAGGGATCGATCATGACAAGAGTTACATATGAAGCGTCTCTGCTATCACACCATTTTATCACATTCTAGCTGCTAATTTCCCAGCATTATGGATGGAGAGTAATCATTTCTTCCCAGATTCACATTACCATACAAGGTGGCAATTAGAGATGAGCGCAACTCACAAAATTCCTTTTTGGGCAGATTTGAATTGATCCGAATTAAATTGTTCCAAATTAAAAGCGCCCCGAATGTCGTGAGAAAAAAAAAGTTTAATGCGCTCTGAGGTCTCTCCAAACCCTAAGGTTAAAGGGAACCTGTCACCAGATTTGGTAACTATTACCTGCGGTCACCACCAGTGGGCTCTTATATACAGTATTCTGGAATGATGTATATAAGAGCCCAGGCCGCTGTGTAGAACGTAAAAATCACTTAATACTCACCTAAAGGGTGGTGCGATGCAGACTGGTCGGAAGGGTGTCTCCGCCTCCTCTTTTGGCCATCTTTGTCCTCCTTCTTCTGAAGCCTGGGTGCATGATGCCTCCTATATCATCCACACTAGTCAGCATCGAGGTCCTGAGCAGCGTACTTTGATCTGTCCTGCTCAAGTGTTGTAGTGCACCTGCGCAGGACCTCAATGTCGGCCTGTGAGAATGAAATAGGATGTGTCATGCACGCGGCTTCAGCAGAAGGAGGACAAAGATGGCCGAAAGAGGAGGCGCCGCACCCAGAGAACGGAGACACCCATCCGACCAGCCTGCACCGCACCGCCCTTTATGTGAGTATGAGTATTAGGCTGGTGTCCCACTTGCGATTACCGCGCGTATATCTCGCGCGAGTTTCACGATGCATCACCCGTCACGGACTCACACACTGCGCACAGGAGCGGGTCGGTTGCATGCATCTCTATGCAACCGACCCGCTCCTGTGAGCAACGTGTGAGTCCATGAAGGATGATGCACCGTGAGACTCACGCGAGATATGCGCGCGGCAATCGCAAGTGGGACACCGGCCTTATAAACAGATTTTTACATTCTACACAGCAGCCTGGGCTCTTATATACAGCATGTTAGAATGCTGTATATAGGAGCTCACTGGTGGTGGCCTCAGCTTATAACCACCAAATCTGGTGACAGGTTCCTTTTAAGTTCCCACAAAAAAGCTTTTGGTGTGTTTTTACCTCAGTATCTGTAGTCAAAACCAGGAGTGGAAAAATTAGAGGAAAAGTATAATAGAAACACGGGCACCACTTCTGTATTTTTCACCCACTCCTGGTTTTGGCTACAAATACAGAGGTAAAAAACTCTCCAAATACTGAAGGTGTGCACGTGGCCTTACAGATACTGAGGTAAATAACTCCTCAAATACTCAATGTGTGCACGTGGCCTTTCTCATTGTGGTAACATAGCTTAAAGCACTATATGTGGACTCCGCAGCTCCCTCGTCCTCTCCATGGGTCTTTGGTTCCTCCAGTGCACACAGGGCCGAATTATAGGCGGGGCAGACGGGGCTCCAGCCCAGGGGCCCCCACCAAAAGAGCTTCTAAGGGGGCCCCCACCATACTTGGCACCTGTCAGCATTTTTTTTTCTTCACACCCTCTCCCCCTCCGTAAAAACAGTCTAATAAATCAGCTGTGTTTTCGGGGGGGGGGGGTGGCGCGGGGTGTTGAAGCACCGCTATTTATTTGTATCTGCGTCTTTAAGACGCAAAAACAAACTGCGGGCACAGGACGCTGATTGACACCGGAAGTACCAGCGGCCACTTGTACTTCCGGGGTCAGGTGTGCTAATGCTCCCTGCTATGTGCTGCGGCCGTACCCAGCGAGGGGCGGGCAGCTGCCCCCCCTCCCCTCCCCCTCCCCCTCCCTAGAAGCAGGGGCACGGTGTAGTGCGCCGCTGTATCTGCTGTCCCCGCTGCGCTCCTCTACACTGTGTGCATGCCAGGCACACTAGCAGGAGGCAGCGCGCTGTGCTCTGTCGGCTCTGCTGTGTGCTGTGCTCGGCATGCACCCAGTGTAGAGGAGCGCAGCAGAGCCGATGACCGAAGCTTCCTCTTTCCGTTCCTATTCAAATGTATTTGCATCTTTCAGACGTAAATACATTTGAACAGCGCGCCGGGACCCGGCCCCGCCCCCGACGTGCAGCAACGTGATGAGATCAGCACCTTGCTGACGTCATCACAGTGCTGCAGGCGCCACACAGGGGACAAGAGGAAGCGAGCGCTCCATGAAGGAGCTGAAGAGACAGGTGTAATTAATGGGGATGAGTGAGGAGGGGCTGAGGACACAACGGTGAACATTTGTGAAGGAACACAGCTCTGTGACAGGCAGAGGAGGAGTACTGTATTCCGAGGGAGGGAGGAGTGTGTAGTGATGGGGCAGTGTAATTTGTGTGTGTAGGGGGTGATGAGCGTTGTATTGTGTGTGGGGGGAGGGGTAATGGAGGGTGCATTGTATCGTGTGTGTGGGGAAGGGTAATGGAGGGTGCATTGTATTCTGTGTGGGGAAGGGTAATGAGGGGTGCATTGTATTGTGTGGGGGGGAGGGTTAATGGGGGGGTGCATTGTATTGTATGTGGGGGGAGGGGTAATGGGGGGTGCATTGTATTCTGTGTGTGTGTGTGTTTGTGAGGTGATGTGGGGTGCATTGTGTGTGTGTGTGTGTGTGTGTGTGTGAGGTGATGTGGGGTGCATTGTGTGTGTGAGGTGATGTGGGGTGCATTGTGTGTGTGTGTGTGTGTGAGGTGATGTGGGGTGCATTGTGTGTGTGTGTGTGTGTGTGAGGTGATGTGGGGTGCATTGTGTGTGTGTGTGTGTGTGAGGTGATGTGGGGTGCATTGTGTGTGTGTGTGTGTGTGAGGTGATGTGGGGTGCATTGTGTGTGTGTGTGTGTGTGAGGTGATGTGGGGTGCATTGTGTGTGTGAGGTGATGTGGGGTGCATTGTGTGTGTGTGTGTGTGTGTGAGGTGATGTGGGGTGCATTGTGTGTGTGAGGTGATGTGGGGTGCATTTTGTGTGTGTGTGTGTGTGTGGTGATGTGGGGTGCATTGTGTGTGTGTGTGAGGTGATGTGGGGTGCATTTTGTGTGTGTGTGTGTGAGGTGATGTGGGGTGCATTTTGTGTGTGTGTGTGTGTGAGGTGATGTGGGGTGCATTTTGTGTGTGTGAGGTGATGTGGGGTGCATTTTGTGTGTGTGTGTGTGTGTGTGTGAGGTGATGTGGGGTGCATTTTGTGTGTGTGTGTGAGGTGATGTGGGGTGCATTGTGTGTGTGTAGGAGGTGATGTGGGGTGCAGTGTGTGTGTGTGTGTGGGGGGGATGCATTGTAGTGTGTGGTGATGTGGGGTGCATTGTGTGTGTGTAGGAGGTGATGTGGGGTGCATTGTGTGTGTGTGTGTGTAGGGGGTGCATTGTAGTGTGTGTGTGTGTGTCAGAGCTGTGTGTGTAAGAAGCAGTACTGTGTGTGTATATATGAATTAGAGCAGTCTGTGCGGCCCCCCCCCCAGAACTATATGGGTCCCCCAGAGCGCTATGTCACCCATCGCAGTAATGAGTACACCACCAAAGCTGTTTGCCACTCCAGTAACGTCTATGCCCCCTGCCCCTCCTGTAATGTATATATTGTAGCCCCCAGCCCCTCCTGTGATGTATATACAGCAGTGCTGTCAGTGTGCAGTCATGTCTGTTAGTGTCAGCCATCGTGAAACACAGCCACATGTCCTGAAGGAGCTGGACGGAAACAAGCGGGAGAGGTGAGTGAGGCTGCTGGCGACTTCCCAATATTGATACCTGTAAAGGCTCATGCACACGTAACTGCTGAATATTCTGCAGTGATTTGACAGCACATGTGCGCGTCAAATCGCTGCAGAAACACTGCATAATGGATGCAGTTTTTCTGTACAGAAAATCCGATTTCATGCGCTATGGCTGCTTCCCCCACCATAGACAGAGTGGGAGCTGCATCCATAGCGCACGGAATAATTGACATGCTCATTTTATGAACGCACGGATTTGGGTCAACATTTTAGCACCCAAATCACTGCGTTCATAAAAGCTACGTGCGCACGTATCATGCACAATCTACATAGATTGTATAGGGGACGCAGGACGCATGCATTTACACTGCAGTGCTATACGCAGCGTAAATGCATGTAATTACGCAACGTGCGCACGACCCCTAATGCGTCTGTGTCTGCATATATGTCAGTGTATATGACTGTGCATATATTTGTCTGTTTATATGTATTTTTCTGAATTTGTCTTCAAATATGTATATGTATGCCTGTATGTGTATGTGCGTGTCTGTGTGTGGATGGGGTCCACTGAGACTCTTTCACCCGGAGGCCACAAAAACCTGGAGCCGGCCCTGGCTGCCTTAACATTGGGATCAATAAAAAATGTGAGTAAAGTTTTACACGCTACAATATATATAACGATGTGTCACGTCGTAAGTGACGCACATCCGGCATCGTTAGGGATATTGTAGTGTGTGACAGCTACGTGCGACCCTGATTGTGCGTTAAAACGTTGATCGCTGACACGTCGTTCATTTTCTAAAAATTGAACGTCTGGTTGTTCATCGTTCTTGAGGCAGCACACATCGCTCCGTGTGACACCCCGGGAACGATGAACTGCAGCTTACCTGCATACTGCCGGCAATGCGGAAGGAAGGAGGTGGGCGGGATGTTTACGCCCCGCTCATCTCCGCCCCTCCGCTTCTATTGGCCGGCCGCTGTGTGGCGTTGCTGTGACGCCGAACGTCCCTCCCACTCCAGGAAGTGGATGTTCGCTGCCCACAGCGAGGTCGTTTGGAAGGTACGTGTGATGGGGGTAATCGTTTGTGCGACACGGGCAACAAATTGCCTGTTCCGCACATACGATGGGGGCGTGTGTGATCGCATACGAGATCGAAATGTGTAAAGCAGCCTTAACTCTACTTTCCGTGTATAAGTGACGGCTGTGAGTGATCCTGGACTGTGTCTGTATTGTAGTACTGTAAATCTGAATGTGGCAGAACAGGATAAATGTTCATTGGATTTCTATCTAAATGCTACAGTTCGCGCTCTACTGTTATGGCTAAAAATGTTAACGTTATGGGGCCCCCACCAGATTTTCTGCCCAGGGGCCCCCACCAACCTTAATCCGGCCCTGAGTGCACAGCATTGACATGAACATTGTACATGGCTCCCCCCCCTCCCCGCCAGCGACCACATGGGCCTCAGTGCTGAAGGAACCGAAGACCCACAGAGGACGAAGGAACTGAGATGGCGACTAAAAGGACAGGTGATTATGTTCTTTTTTTATCATTTTAACCCCTTCCGCAGCCATCAAGAGACTACAACAAAATGGCAGAAAACGTGATTCATGCTAAATTGAATTTAAAAAATTTCAGATGTGAAATTTTGGGGGAATTCTTAATGAATTTAATTAGTCACAGATCAATTCGCTCATGTCTAGAGGCGACGGTCCAGAATATTTCATTATAATGACCGTATTTTTTATTTCCTCTATACTGTGACCATAAATGATATTCTGTGTGAGTCAGACCAATTTCAGATCACTATATATTGGCTATTATTATAATGGGGACAACTATAGGGCATCAGCCACAGGGACCCCATAACAGTATCAGTCACAGTGCCCTGTACAGTGTCAGAGTGCGCCGTCAGCCATATTAACCCTTTCATGGCGCCACCTATGACAGCACCAGTCAGAAGGACAGTGTCACAATCAATTTAATGCACACACATACAGTATATAATATATATATATATATATATATATATACATATACATGCAGTATATATATACATGCAGTGTGTATATATATATATATATATATATATATATATATATATACACATATACATATATATATATATATACAGTTAGGTCCAGAAATCTTTGGACAGTGACACAATTTTGGCGAGTTGGGCTCTGCATGCCACCACATTGGATTTGAAATGAAACCTCTACAACAGAATTCAAGTGCAGATTGTAACGTTTAATTTGAAGGTTTGAACAAAAATATCTGATAGAAATTGTAGGAATTGTACACATTTCTTTACAAACACTCCACATTTTAGGAGGTCAAAAGTAATTGGACAAATAAACCAAACCCAAACAAAATATTTTTATTTTCAATATTTTGTTGCGAATCCTTTGGAGGCAATCACTGCCTTAAGTCTGGAACCCATGGACATCACCAAACGCTGGGTTTCCTCCTTCTTAATGCTTTGCCAGGCCTTTACAGCCGCAGGTCTTGCTTGTTTGTGGGTCTTTCCGTCTTAAGTCTGGATTTGAGCAAGTGAAATGCATGCTCAATTGGGTTAAGATCTGGTGATTGACTTGGCCATTGCAGAATGTTCCACTTTTTTGCACTCATGAACTCCTGGGTAGCTTTGGCTGTATGCTTGGGGTCATTGTCCATCTGTACTATGAAGCGCCGTCCGATCAACTTTGCGGCATTTGGCTGAATCTGGGCTGAAAGTATATCCCGGTACACTTCAGAATTCATCCGGCTACTCTTGTCTGCTGTTATGTCATCAATAAACACAAGTGACCCAGTGCCATTGAAAGCCATGCATGCCCATGCCATCACGTTGCCTCCACCATGTTTTACAGTGGATGTGGTGTGCCTTGGATCATGTGCCGTTCCCTTTCTTCTCCAAACTTTTTTCTTCCCATCATTCTGGTACAGGTTGATCTTGGTCTCATCTGTCCATAGAATACTTTTCCAGATCTGAGCTGGCTTCATGAGGTGTTTTTCAGCAAATTTAACTCTGGCCTGTCTATTTTTGAATTGATGAATGGTTTGCATCTAGATGTGAACCCTTTGTATTTACTTTCATGGAGTCTTCTCTTTACTGTTGACTTAGAGACAGATACACCTACTTCACTGAGAGTGTTCTGGACTTAAGTTGATGTTGTGAACGGGTTCTTCTTCACCAAAGAAAGTATGCGGCGATCATCCACCACTGTTGTCATCCGTGGACGCCCAGGCCTTTTTGAGTTCCCAAGCTCTGCAGTCAATTCCTTTTTTCTCAGAATGTACCCGACTGTTGATTTTGCTACTCCAAGCATGTCTGCTATCTCTCTGATGGATTTTTTCTTTTTTTTCAGCCTCAGGATGTTCTGCTTCACCTCAATTGAGAGTTCCTTAGACTGCATGTTGTCTGATCACAGCAACAGCTTCCAAATGCAAAACCACACACCTGTAATCAACCCCAGACCTTTTAACTACTTCATTGATTACAGGTTAACGAGGGAGACGCCTTCAGAGTTAATTGCAGCCCTTAGAGTCCCTTGTCCAATTACTTTTGGTCCCTTTAAAAAGAGGAGGCTATGCATTACAGAGCTATGATTCCTAAACCCTTTCTCCGATTTGGATGTGAAAACTCTCATATTGCAGCTGGGAGTGTGCACTTTCAGCCCATATTATATATATAATTGTATTTCTGAACATGTTTTTGTAAACAGCTAAAATAACAAAACTTGTGTCACTGTCCAAATATTTCTGGACCTAACTGTATATATACACACACACACACACACACACACACACACACACACACACACACACACACACACACATATATATATGTAGTATCTATTTTTCAATGATGGAATATTTTTTCAATATTGGATCATTGTCACAGTCTCTGCTGCCATCTAGTGTATATTTAGTAGAATGCATCTAATGACTGGTAATGTCCAAAACTTTAGGGAACTGAGTGGTATAAGATATCATTTATAGAATTAATTTTTATTATGTGAAGAATAGTAAAAAATTGCAGTAAATAGCATTACACAAACTGCCATACTATAGAGATTAACAAAAATAATACATATTATACAATGAAAACATCCATTACCTATATTATATTGTACTACATCATCTTTACATCACTCATGATATTCTCATTATTCCTAACCTAAGACATATTATACTGTAAAGTGTTCTTTGATTTCCTTCAGACAATAATCAAAGTTCTTGCCACCATCTTGATTAACCCCATTGTGCCTCGACGGTTTTCCATTATTATGATTTTATTTTTTTTGCTTATTTGTTTTATTCCTTACTTCCTTCCCTTGAACCAAACCACAACTTTTTTTTTTCTCGAGCCATAGAAGAGATTATTTTTTTACAGTAACAAATGTATTTTTTAAGGATACCATTAACTAACTTTACAATATAATGGACTGAAAAATAGAAAAAAAATCTAAGTTGGGTCAAATTGTAAAAAAAAAAATAAAAAATGAAATCCGCTATTAGTTTTCAAATTTTCTCATTTTACGGACTAGTACAATTATGTAACAAATTAATATTTTTTTTTTTTACTATTACAGAAGTTAAAAAAATCAAAACATAAAAAAAACCCCACGTTTACATTTTGTTGCCCTTTTTGGGACCCATAACTTTATTTTTCCATCGATAGAGCTGTGTGGAGACTTGTGCTTTTGCACGCCGAGCTGATGTTTTTGATGATACCATTTTGGGGCCATAAACACCTGTTTGATCACTTTCATTGCATTTGTCGCGGGCGGAGGAGGGGACGCCGTGCTCTCCCACTGCTGCTCGGGTCCGGCCGCCGCGGCTGCTGCGGCCTGCTGCTGCTCGGTGGCTCGAGCGGTGGGCCGGATCCCGGGGACTCTAGCGGCGCTCCTCGCCCGTGAGTGAAAGGGGGTTGTTTTTGGGTGTGGGGGTTATTTATTGTCCATGACGCCACCCACGGTTGTGGTGATTTGTAGCACCACCGCTGCTCAATATGGGGATCCCGGGAGTGGTGATGCGGAGCAGCCAGGTGTTGTGTTGCCCCTCCGTGGGTAGGGGTTGGTGATCCCGGGGCCCAGTGATGGTGAGGGAGGTGCAAGGGTGCAGGGCCTGGTGGGCGCAGGGACGCGGGGGCAGCGCTGTGCCTTGCGGCACTGTGGTACTCACTCAGCCTGAGACGTTGACACAGTTTTACGGTAAACCACACGGCTGGAAAGACGGTTCCCACCGACGGCTGCACTTGCTCTCCCAGCAGGTAACGGTGATGTCCCTCTGACCTGCACCTGATGTTTCTAAGTTGGTAGCGATGGGTTCCCACCGGTAACCCGCTCCCCGGCTTGGATATGGGCCGGAGGAGCCCTACTTTGCCCGCAGACACTGGCCCTGAGGAGCTGGTGCCCTGGCGGTGGCGGTGTTCCTCACTAATGGTTGGACGGTTGTCTTCAATCGGGACTTGGTTGTTGGGGGAATCGACGTCCCCTTCACTGACGGATTCGGCAAATTATGGCGACTCCTAGCCTTGCCGGGGTCCGAGAGGCCCCTGCCCTGGTGCTGACTGTCCTTCGTATACTGCTCCAGACCGCCGGGCCACTACTCGACCGCGGTCCTTCCAGCAACCTCCGAGCAGTCCCCCTCCAGACGATCACCGCTGTTGCTGACCTTGCTGACCTGTCCTGCACTTAGCTGGACTCACTTCAGGCCTTTCTACGTACACTTTTGCTCCTTTTCTTCCTTGCTCCACTACCACTTCACTTTCACTTAGCTGTTTACTCCTTCACTTAGCTCCTCACTCAAGCTCCCCCTGAGCTAATCTCTGTACTTTCCACTTCCTCCTCCTTTCTCTATCTGCCTGGTTCTTCCCGCCTCCATGGCTGTGTACTCCTCGGTGGGCGGAGCCAACCGCCTGGCCCACCCCCTGGTGTGATCATCAGCCCCTGGAGGAAGGCAACAAGGATTTTGGTAGCTTTGGTGTTCCTAACTGGGATGTAGGGTGTGGTGGTGTGATGACCTGTGACTCCTGGCTTGCCCAGGGCATCACATTCCCCCTTAGCAAAATGCAGACCGTCCGCGGGCTGCCCGTCCAACACCGGTTTTATTTTCTGTAAATGTATAAAAAGGTAAACATATAAAGCATAACATCTTCCCACAACGGGAGGCACATTTCTTAAACGTTACTAAACGGTTTTACGGGTACGGTTTCCGCTCTCTCCCACCCAAGCAACCTGGCCCTGATGCTGCCCCTAAAGCCCAGGCAGCACCCCTTGACCCACAGTCCAGCACAAGTCACCCGAGCGGGATATGTCCTTCCCCTCCAGAGGGTAGCCACCGGTTCCTGTGGTGGCTGGGCCCCAGCCTGCTCTGCTGAGGGCCCTCCCTCCAACCTGCCTCTCCGGAGGCGGCATTTGCGGAAAACGGTACTGTAAAACAACATATTTACAAGCCACTAACGTTTGTGGTTGCCCTGCAAGTTCACGGGCTTGTCCATGAATAGTTCCCATGCTAACTTTTTTAAACGGTCCCCACGGGGACAACGGTGCCAGCTCCGGCCGGTTCAATCACAAAGATAATCTGGTGAAGTACTCGGTATCATCATTTTTGCAAACTTAAACTTTTTCAACTTTCAAACTCAGTGGTGGTCCCAACGGGGACTGGACAACGGTTCTCCGCTGCCCTACTCTAGGCCTTCAACTTCATCCGAGGGAGGGGGTGCAGGACTCACTCTGCTCTCCTGGCTGCCCCGCAGTTTCACATCTAGGGCAAACCACCCCCTCTCCCCGCAGTGTCGGGTGTACTGAACAATGTCTCCCGGCATTAGGTTGCGGCCGGGATGCTCCTCAGGCAGGTGGGCATTCACATCCCGCCGGGCTACAAACACTTCGGCCTCCAGGCCCGGTTCATAGATAAACCCGTAGCCCCGGCGGACATCAAACCGCCTCACCTGCCCCTCGTACAGCGGACCCCGGACACGGAACGTGGCCTGGTGGAGGTTCTCCTTTTCCCGGATAGCTCGGGCCACCAGCTCGGCCTTCTTCCTCTCCCTCTCTCCGATCTCCAGGCCCAGCGGTACCGGCTCCCTGTCCCAATACGGCACTGCTGCGAGCTCCAGCGCACGGGTCGGGCCCCGCGGGACATCCTGGACGTTGCCCACTGTCAGGAATCTGGGCGGCGTGTCCCGCGGTGTCTTGGCCTTGGGCGCTGCCTTGCAGCAACAACCCGGCGCTACCTCAGCCGAAGTGTGGGGGATGGGCACAGGGGCTTTCCGCGGCTTGGCCTTCGGCTCGGAGCGGGTCATCGGCTCTGACTCGGGGAACTTCTCAGGGGCTGCCTCCGGTGCAGACTTCGGGACCTTCCACGGCAACACCTCCGGCTTGCTACGGGCTCCGGCTACAGGTCGGCCCGCCGGGGCGGGCATGCTGGGTATCGCTACCGGTTGCGGTGGCAGCGGGCCTAGTGGCGGGGTCACGGCCTCCGAGACGGGTGGCGAAGAAGGCAGCGGAGGGAGAGGGCTTGGACCGGGTCCCTCAGCCGCAGCGACCGGTCCCTCGGGGACATAGGGGCGTGGGTCACTCACCCTCCCTTCCTCCACCTCCTCCTCGCGTCTCCGCACGGTGGCTATAACGTCCGCCATGTCGGTCTCCCACTCCTCCAAGAGGAGCTGCATCTTGACCTGCAGCCTTAGGTGGAGCTGTGCGGTCCGGATTTCCACCCACGCTGCGGTTCCTGGCGCGGGGGCCACGGTGTTTCGGGACGGCATCCACATAGCGACTTCTTCTTCCAGGAATGGAGTGACTGCAGAGTCCTGGCGTCCCTGCTTTTATAGCTGCGGTTACATGCAGCCAGCCGCCATCGCGTCCCCCCTTAGCTTCTTTCCGGCCACTCCTCTATTGGGGCAGAGTTTTGGCCTTCGCGCCTCTGCTACTCGAGAAGACGCTCGAGCGGGAACTTTTCGCGCCAAAGATGGCGACTTCTGGAAATTTTCAGCCGGATACCTCCGGCGGTCACAAGGCGCACCTCTACCCAACGGCAGAGCGGTAAGATCTTGTTCGTGACGCCAAGTTGTCGCGGGCGGAGGAGGGGACGCCGCGCTCTCCCACTGCTGCTCGGGTCCGGCCGCCGCGGCCTGCTGCTGCTCGGTGGCTCGAGCGGTGGGCCAGATCCTGGGGACTCTAGCGGCGCTCCTCGCCCGTGAGTGAAAGGGGGTTGTTTTTGGGTGTGGGGGTTGTTTATTGTCCGTGACGCCACCCACGGTTGTGGTGATTTGTAGCACCACCGCTGCTCAATATGGGGATCCCGGGAGTGGTGATGCGGAGCAGCCAGGTGTTGTGTTGCCCCTCCGTGGGTAGGGGTTGGTGATCCCGGGGCCCAGTGATGGTGAGGGAGGTGCAAGGGTGCAGGGCCTGGTGGGCGCAGGGACGCGGGGGCAGCGCTGTGCCTTGCGGCACTGTGGTACTCACTCAGCCTGAGACGTTGACACAGTTTTACGGTAAACCACACGGCTGGAAAGACGGTTCCCACGGACGGCTGCACTTGCTCTCCCAGCAGGTAATGGTGATGTCCCTCTGACCTGCACCTGATGTTTCTAAGTTGGTAGCGATGGGTTCCCACCGGTAACCCGCTCCCCGGCTTGGATATGGGCCGGAGGAGCCCTACTTTGCCCGCAGACGCTGGCCCTGAGGAGCTGGTGCCCTGGCGGTGGCAGTGTTCCTCACTAATGGTTGGACGGTTGTCTTCAATCGGGACTTGGTTGTTGGGGGATCGACGTCCCCTTCACTGACGGATTCGGCAAATTATGGCGACTCCTAGCCTTGCCGGGGTCCGAGAGGCCCCTGCCCTGGTGCTGACTGTCCTTCGTATACTGCTCCAGACCGCCGGGCCACTACTCGTCCGCGGTCCTTCCAGCAACCTCTGAGCAGTCCCCCTCCAGACGATCACTGCTGTTGCTGACCTTGCTGACCTGTCCTGCACTTAGCTGGACTCACTTCAGGCCTTTCTACGTACACTTTTGCTCCTTTTCTTCCTTGCTCCACTACCACTTCACTTTCACTTAGCTGTTTACTCCTTCACTTAGCTCCTCACTCAAGCTCCCCCTGAGCTAATCTCTGTACTTTCCACTTCCTCCTCCTTTCTCTATCTGCCTGGTTCTTCCCGCCTCCAGGGCTGTGTACTCCTCGGTGGGCGGAGCCAACCGCCTGGCCCACCCCCTGGTGTGAACATCAGCCCCTGGAGGAAGGCAACAAGGATTTTGGTAGCTTTGGTGTTCCTAACTGGGATGTAGGGTGTGGTGGTGTGATGACCTGTGACCCCTGGCTTGCCCAGGGCGTCACACATTTTTGTGGGAAAGTGCAACAAATGGGAAACCACAAATCTTCTGTTTCGATTTTCTTTTTGCCTTGTTCCATATTGGTTAAGTTAGTTTATGTTTTGCTAGAAGGGACTATTACAGACACTGCGATACTAAGGGGTATTTTGCACGTTGCGACATCGCTACTGCGATATCGTCGGGGTCAAATCGAAAGTGACGCACATCTGGCGCCGGTAATGACGTCACAACGTGTAAAGCCTAGATGCGCCGATAAACGATCGCAAAAGCGTCACTGCGTCCAATGCGGTTGGACTTACACCGCGCGTGCGCCGTGTAAGTCCAACCGCATTGGACGCAGTGACAATCATGTGATCGTCACTATGGATATAAAAAGGTCCTGCCGACACACCTGAGCACGCCTACCCATGAATAAGCGACCATAATTCATTGCGAAACGTACATTGGGTCCTCCAAGCGGAGCTCCTTCTCCGCCGGCAAGCTGCTGTCACTGGCGCCTTAGGTATATATCCTGTTACACTAACCCTTTCCCCGATACTGTGATACTGATAATTAGCTTATCCAGGGACTATTGTGATATAGGTTGTGCCAGGATAGGGGTGTATATCCAGTCACTTAAGCTTACCCACCCACCGTACTTCCATAATTGTATATTTAACTCTTTACATATCTATTTAAGTCATGTCATGTGCCAATGTTATTTATATGTAATTTTTTAATATTTTGTCATAATAAAATTGTATTTTAATTTTTATACCTTAAAACTCCGTTGTTTCTCCTTGCTTAAATACTTTGATCTTCCCTGAGCAGAGCAGCATAAAGTGCGCCTGCACAGAACCTCAATGCCGGCGAGTGTGGATGATGTAGGACGCATCATGCACCCCGGTTTCAGAAGAAGGAGGACAAAGATGGCCGAAAGAGGAGGCATCGGTACCGCAGAACGCAGACACCCATCCGACCAGTCTGCTCTGCACCGCCCTTTAGGTGAGTATTATAAAGTGATTTTTACATTCTACACAGCGGCCTGGGCTCTTATATACAGCATGTTAGAATGTGTATATTAGAGCCCCCTTGTGGTTGCTGCCATCTGAGCGCAGCTAAAAGGCTTATGCAGACTTCCATTTTTCATTACGTGCTTTGTGTTTTTCATGGCGCTGTTCACATGTCCATGTTTTTTCACAGACTATGTGTCTACAAAAAAAAATTACAAAATTACAGAGACATCCATTTTTGATCCAAGCCATTCATCAAAATTACTCAAAACTATAGGTCTGTGTGCAATCCATGCATTGGCCATGATTAACATTGTTATGAGTAGGAGAAGCATAGCAATTTTTTTTATTTTTTCATATGCCAATATCACTGATGATGGAAACAACTAGCAAACAACTGACCAAAAACTGATGAAACTTGGAACCTTATTTACATATGAGATAAACACTGATGTCTAAATGAGTCCTCAAAGGCAGCAGCAAGAAATGGGGTGTACACACATCTTCCCATTGTGGAGAGGTGAGAAAGAATGTGAGAGAAGGCAGAGAATATAGGCTGAGATGAAAGAACGTGGAGAGGAATTAAGTGCAGTATAGAAGCTGTGCTGATATGATCTAAAGAAGATGGCAGCACCCTGGATCCACACAGATTACTCCAGTCGTAAAGGGATGGTCCACTACTAGGGCAACCCCTTCCGATTCCACACTTTTCCACCAGGTAAAGAAATAAAGCCTATACTCACCTCCCGTACTGGCACTCGTCCAGCAAAGTCAAGGCTCGCGATGCTCGGGCTCATGTGGGGTTGTGACGTCACGCGAGCCCTGCGTCCAATCAGAGCTGGCTTGCTTCTCACAAAAATAGTGCTGGAGATCGCATGTGTACACTCTGACACCATTTTAATGAACACGGAACTACCGTGTCAATGTGCAACAGAAATGGCAGCGCAATATTCAAATAAATAAAAAGGGGCAAGTCATAGAGGACGCTAGAGGAGGACTTTACATCAGGGAACCGACCCACAAAGGCCCGCCCCCGTTGCACCCGTCAGTCAAAGTGCAGTGCATTTCTTCAACCAAGCATCAGACCTTTCTACAACAGGTATGCCTGGATTCACCATCTCAGTGCCAGTATGACACTGCATTTAGTTAATATTGCAAAATCCTGGTGGTTGGTCCTCTTTAACCCCTACAGCACAAAAAGAAATTAAATCCACCCCACTCATGTTCGTCTCTTAAGCAAACTCCAACGAGTGCATGTGTGGCGCCCTGGACAAGCCAGGACGTCACAAGCACTACACCAACACACCCCACACTCCCGGTCAGGCACACCAAAGTCAGACAAAAACCCTTGTTGCCTTCCTCCAGGGGCTGGTGTCCACACCAGGGGGTGGGCCAGGCGGTTGGTCCCGCCCACCGAGGAGTTCACAGTCCTGGAGGCGGGAAAAGCAGACAGTTTAGTTGTGGAGTTTGAAGTGGAAGGAGGGAAGTAGCAGTGGAGAAGCCTGAAGTTGGTCCGGGTGTGTGGCCCTGACGGATCAGCAAGGTTGGCAGACGGTGGTGACCGTCTGCAGGAGTGGCCTATTGGAGCTAGCCGTAAGGACCGTGGACGGGCGGTGGCCCGGTGGTACCAGACCGGTACGCAAAGAGAAGCCAGCACCATCCGGTAGGGGCTTACGGACCCCGACAAGGCTAGGAGTCGCCGTGAATTTGTCAAATCCGTTAGCGAAGGGAACCTCCTGGGTTACCCAGCAGCCAAGTCCCGACACAAGGCAACAGTCCAACCGAGAGAGGGAAACACAGTCACCGCCAAGGCTAAAGTTCCCAGGGCCAGAGCCTGCGGGCAAAAGGGGCTCCTTCAGCATCCATCCAAGCTGGGGAGCGGGTTACCGGTGGGAACCCATTGGAACCGTACACACTACACAGGTGCAGGGAAAGGCAGTCACCATCAACCTGCCAGGAGGAGAAACACCGCAGCCGTCTGTGGGACCCGTCCATCCAGCCGTTTGTTTTACCGGAGACTCTGTGTACATCATTGGCTGAGTGAGTACCACCGTGCCGTGCGGCACAGTGCTGCCCCCGCGACCCTGCACCTCGCCAGGCCCCGTAACCCGCCTGCAATCCATCCCTACTCCATCACCGGGCCCCGGGACAACCAACCCCCTACCCACGGAGGGGAGAACTAACATCCAGGCTGCTCCCTGTCATCGCTCCCGGGATCACCGTCCAGAGCAGCGGTGGTGTCACCAATCTCACCACAACCGTGGGTGGCGTCATGGACAATATCAAATCTCCACAATCAATTCCCCCCTTTTCACTCACGGGCGAGGAATGCCGCTCGAGTCCCTGGGATCCGGCCCACCGCTCGAGCCACCACCGTGCAGCAGCCAGAGCCGCAGCCGGACCCGAGCAGTGGGAGAGCGCAGCGTCCCCTCCTCCGCCCGCGACAACGTGGCGTCACGGACAGGATCTTACTGCTCTGCTGTCTGGTAGAGGTGCGCCTTGTGACCGCCGGAGGTGTCCGGCCGAAAATTTGGAGAAGCCGCCATCTTGGGCGCGAAAATTCCCCGCTCGAGCATCTCCTCGAGCACTGGAGGCGCGAAGGCCAAAACCCCGTCCCTGTAGAGGAGGAGCCGGAAAGAGACTAAGGGGGACGCGGATGGAAGAATGGCAGTGTCCTCGAATTGGAGCGCGGGAGTACCCGCTACCGGAGCGTCTAAGCTCTGGGGGAACTGAGGAGGAGTAGCCTTTGAAGACTGCGGCCCAGGTGAGCTCCCCGCCGGGACCACTGCGTAGCTGGAGCGGGAGCTGGGCCGGTTCTGCTTGAAGGTGAGGGCGCAGAGCCTGCAGCAGCTGCTGGACTGGAAGTCGGAGATGCGCAGGATGGTTGCCGTAGTGGGGGCCCGTGAGAAAGGGGCCGCTGCGGCCGTGCCGCATCACGACCAGTCCACCCAAACCCCAGAACCAGCCCTGATTGCATGGGAGCCGGGGGCCGGCAACGCAGCCGGAGGTCCAGAGAGAACGTCGCTGATGGAGGAGGGGGTTCCGACCACGCTGCCCCCGCCACCGTTCTTAACGACCGTCAGTGGTTCTGGACTGAACTGCCTGTGGAAAGAGAACCAGATGTACCGACCGGTCCCCGAGTGGGCCGACCCCCTGCGGTGGTAGCCGCTCCAAAGTCAGCAGAGCTCCGCTGCAAGTTGTCCCCGTTGGGACCACCACCAAAGTACCGTTGTAAAAGTTTTAAAGAATGATAAGTGAATGATTACCGAAGAAGTTACCTGATTGAAACCTGATTTGAACCGGTCGTTGCCGGCAACTGGTCCCCGTTGGGACCCCTTACAACCACTGCGTAGGAACTACTACGGACAGGCCCGAGAACTGGCAGGGCAACCACGAACTTGTGGTCTGTAAATAAAAATGTTTTTATGGCTAAACCGTTACCGCCTCCGGAGAGGCTGATTTGGAGGATGGGCCTGGAGGGAAGTGATGGCCCAGGCCCGCCACTACCGCAACCGGTGGCGATCCTCCGGGGGTTTCAGGGGTTCCCCATGGACGTGGGTCCCCTGAAAAGGACAGAACCCGCTCGGGTAACTTGTGCTGGACTGGGGTCAAGGGGTGCTGCCCATTTGCTTAGGGGCAGCATCAGGGCCAGGTTACTTGGGTGGGAGAGAGCAGAAGCCGTTACCGTTAGCAACGTTTAAGTAAATATGCCTCCCGATGTGGGAAGAAGTTAATATGCTTGTAATCCGTGTTTACCGTTTATCTTTTCCAGTTGTGAAAATAAAACCGGTGATGGACGGGCAGCCCGCAGACGGTCTGCATTTTACTAAGGGGGAATGTGGCGCCCTGGACAAGCCAGGACGTCACAAGCACTACACCAACCCACCCCACACTCCCGGTCAGGCACACCAAAGTCAGACAAAAACCCTTGTTGCCTTCCTCCAGGGGCTGGTGTCCACACCAGGGGGTGGGTCAGGCGGTTGGTCCTGCCCACCGAGTTCACAGTCCTGGAGGCGGGAAAAGCAGACAGTTTAGTTGTGGAGTTTGAAGTGGAAGGAGGGAAGTAGCAGTGGAGAAGCCTGAAGTTGGTCCGGGTGTGTGGCCCGGACGGATCAGCAAGGTTGGCAGACGGTGGTGACCATCTGCAGGAGTGGCATATTGGAGCTAGCCGTAAGGACCGTGGACGGGCGGTGGCCCGGCGGTACCGGACCGGTACGCAAAGATAAGCCAGCACCATCCAGCAGGTGCTTACGGACCCCGACAAGGCTAGGAGTCGCCGTGAATTTGTCAAATCCGTTAGCGAAGGGAACCTCCTGGGTTTCCCAGCAGCCAAGTCCCGACAGAAGGCAACAGTCCAACCGAGAGAGGGAAACACAGTCACCGCCAAGGCTAAAGTTCCCAGGGCCAGAGCCTGCGGGCAAAAGGGGCTCCTTCAGCACCCATCCAAGCTGGGGAGCGGGTTACCGGTGGGAACCCATTGGAACCGTACACACTACACAGGTGCAGGGAAAGGCAGTCACCATCAACCTGCCGGGAGGAGAAACACCGCAGCCGTCTGTGGGACCCGTCCATCCAGCCGTTTGTTTTACCGGAGACTCTGTGTACATCATTGGCTGAGTGAGTACCATCGTGCCGTGCGGCACAGCGCTGCCCCCGCGACCCTGCACCTCGCCAGGCCCCGTAACCCGCCTGCAATCCATCCCTACTCCATCACCGGGCCCCGGGACAACCAACACCCTACCCACGGAGGGGAGAACTAACATCCAGGCTGCTCCCTGTCATTGCTCCCGGGATCCCCGTCCAGAGCAGCGGTGGTGTCACCAATCTCACCACAACCGTGGGTGGCGTCATGGACAATATCAAATCCCCACAATCAATTCCCCCTTTTCACTCACGGGCGAGGAACGCCGCTCGAGTCCCCGGGATCCGGCCCACCGCTCGAGCCACCACTGAGCAGCAGCCGCAGCCAGACCCGAGTAGTGGGAGAGCGCAGCGTCCCCTCCTCCGCCCGCGACACATGCAATCTACTAATTGCTGTTAATCTTCTGATCCCAAATACCACAAAAGGTCCAAGCCGGATGCAACACACCGAGGACACCATAATTCACTGGGGGGGGATGGTAATACTTTGGTGGTGAGCAGTGTTGGCTTTGCGCCAAACATACAGTTGAAACAAGAAGTTTCCATACATACACAGGTTTTTCTCACTATCTGACATGAAATCAGAATAAACCTTTCTCATTTTAGGTTAATTAGGAACCAAAATAATTTATATTTGCCAAATGCCAGAATAATGAGAGAGAGAATGTTTTAAGGCATTTTTATTACTTTTTGCAAAGTCAAAAGTTTACATACATTTCATTAGTATTTGGTGCCATTGCCCTTACACTGTATGACTTGGATGAAACATTTTGGATCTTCTTCCACAAGCTTCTCACAATAGTTGGTAGAAATTAGGGCCCATTCCTCCTGACAGAACTGGTGTAACTAAGTCATGTTTGTAGGTCGCTGCTCGCACTGACCTTTTCAGCTTTGCCCATAAATTTTCAATAGGATTGAGAGCAGGGATTTGTGATGGCCACTCCAAAACATTGTCTTTGTTCTCCTTAAGCCACTTTGTAACCAGTTTGGCAGTACACTTCGGATCATTGTCCATTTGGAAGACCCGTTTCCGCCCAAGCTTTAAGTTCCTGGCTGGTGTCTTGAGATGCAGCTTCAGTATTGCCACATAATCTTCTTTCCTCAGGATACCTTCTATTTTGTGAAGTGCACCAGTCTCTCCTGAAAAACAACCCCATAACATGATGCTGCCACCCCCGTGTTTCACAGTCGGGATGCTGCTCTTAGGCGTCAAACCTTTTCCCTTTTTCCTCCAACCAGAATGATGGTCATTATGGCCAAACAGTTCAATTTTAGTTTTATCAGACCACAGGACGTCTCCAAAAGTTAAGGTCTTTGTTCCTGTGTGCATTTGCAAACATTAATCTGCCTTTTTTATTTTTCTTTTGATGTAATGGCTTCTTCCTGGCAGAGGGGCCTTTCAGCTCATGTTGATACAGGATTTGTTTCCCTGTGGATAATGACACAATCTTACCAGCTTCCGTCAGCATCTTCACAAGGTCTTTTGCTTTTGTTCTTGGGTTGATATGCACATGTCTGACCAAAGCACGTTCATCTCTGGTACACAGAACCCGTCTCCTTCCTGAGCGGTATGATGACTGGACATTCCCATCTATATTGTACTTGTGTATAATTGTTTCTACAGATGAACGAGGCATCTTCAGGTATCTGGAAATTGCACCCAAGGATGAACCAGACTTGTGAAAGTCCACAATTCTCTTCCTGAGATCTTGGCTGATTTCTTTTGACTTTCCCATAATGCTACTAAAGAAGCAGTGTGTTTCAGATGTGTATTACAATACATCCACAGGTGAGTCTCTAACTCAGATGTTAGAACAAAAAAGCTCTGGGTGCACAGCCAAATGTGTGAATATTTAGACAATGGGATGCTGCGTCCTGCATGAAAAATAAAGACCAACTGGGGAGAGGAAAGGTCATGCATAAAGGACGCGCAAACCGAAAGATACAGCCATATCACAGTGATCCTCAATATAATTAATAATCCATTTTATTAAACAATCAAGATTACACACGAAACATGATTAAAATCATTTAAAATACATATCAAAATGTACAAAAAAACCCACATCTCTCATGATGGAAATGAGGGGTACTACCCTGTGCAAGAATACAATAATGTATGAATAAATCCAATCACTGAGGGACAGATAACCTGCTAACGTAGTTCCTAAATTGCATATGCTAGAGCAAATGAACAGTTTATCAGGATAAATCCTGTGCAAGGAACAGCACCTGTAAGCTGTGCTGGTAACTGAAAATTACAGCTGCAAATGGCCCTGAATGGAGCCAACCAAACCTGCTGGGATAGCAGATAACAAAACGATGACATGCAGAATCACACAGCGCACATAGTACATTAGGCATAAGCCGGTTACCACATCTTGATACACACCACCTATGGTATGTTTAACTATGAAAATATTTGACAATTAACTAAACTGTGATCCTCTATAAATACTTATCTTAATGCAATCTCGGACACACCTTCCCCTGACGAAGCTGTCCGCAGCGATACGCGTCCCTTTTGTGGGTACTACCTCGTGCTTTCAGCTCCCTCCACAGGTTGGGAGCATGATATATGGTACATGTTTTTATTTAGGCACCTGATTGATAGCTATCTGTGGGATTGTTTGACATAGGTTTTTGTTAACCCTTATGCCTAATGTACTATGTGCGCTGTGTGATTCTGCATGTCATCGTTTTGTTATCTGCTATCCCAGCAGGTTTGGTTGGCTCCATTCAGGGCCATTTGCAGCTGTAATTTTCAGTTACCAGCACAGCTTACAGGTGCTGTTCCTTGCACAGGATTTATCCTGATAAACTGTTCATTTGCTCTAGCATATGCAATTTAGGAACTACGTTAGCAGGTTATCTGTCCCTCAGTGATTGGATTTATTCATACATTATTGTATTCTTGCACAGGGTGGTACCCCTCATTTCCATCATGAGAGATGTGGGGGGTTTTTGTACATTTTGTTTTTTTTTAACTTCGGTTAAGGCCCGTTTCACACGTCAGTGAAAAACACTGACGTTTTTCACTGGCGTGTAAAACACGCACATGTCCCTGCGTGTGCCGTGAATCACGGCACACATGGGTTGTCTAAGTGCAATCCGGGCTCCGTTCTCCGTGGCCCGTGATTGCACTTAGTAATCAACTCACCTGTGCGCGCTCCCGCTGTCCTTGGTGCAGATCGCTCCCGCGGTGCAGCATCCGGCCGGCGCTGACCCCTGCAGCAGCTGCTTCCGGGTCGGCTGTGTCGCGCATCATGAATATGCGCGACAATAATGAGCCGGCTCAGAAGCAGCAGGCTGCACGGGCTGAAGAGGACATCGCTGGACGCCGGGTGAGTTAAAATGTTTTTTATTTTAAAAGCACGTTTTTTTCTGGCACGTGTTTCACGGACCACACCACTGCGTGGTCCGTGGGACATCAGTGATGCCAGAAAAAAATGGACATGTCTCCGTGCGGCAATCACGCAAACGCGGCTACGCCGCACGGAGACACGTGCAGTGAAAAATCACAGACGTGTGAGCAGACCCATTCATTATAATGGGTCTGCGTATGTCAGTGATTCTGGTACGTTTAAAAAAAAGCACAAACGTACCAGAATCACTGACGTGTGAAAGGGGCCTTATTAACAATGTCAAACATGGTACAACTGACATTTGCCATATAAAGATAGCTCAGTATATAGATAGTAATATTTAAATATAACAATAAATAGTCATATAAAGTCCATAATATCTTTAGCAGTTAAGATAGAACAATGTTATTATCCATACTTATCGTTTGCATATATATCTAATTTTATATTGAGCATAAGAACAGCTGTAACTATCAGCATGACCATATTTTGAAAACAAGATAGAAAGAGGAATAGAAAAAGGAAGAAAGAAAGAACAACAGCCGCCACATTGCATTATTATATCTCAATATACCATTGGACAGTGTTTCATATCCCAACATCTAGCGGGAACCACCATTATCCGCATAATCTCCCTCAAACCTCCGCAAGTGTGTCTGGAGAAGAATTCCACAAACCCCAGATTTTGTTAAATTTTCCCAGGCACCCCCTATTATAATATACCACCCGCTCATAGACCATGGTTGCATTGACTAGTTTAACCCAGGACCGCACAGTTGGATTCGAATCTCCCATCCACCTCAGACCTATTAATTTCCTACCAGAAACCATGCCTCTCTGAGGAATATTGTCATGTAATGATCCCAGGAATCTTCCAGGCATATCAAAGGGTCACACAAAACAGGAATCGACACAATCGATGTCAGCAGAGATGTCACTCCCCGCCAGTACGAAGATATATTGGGACAGCTCCAAATCATATGTATGAAATTTGCCCCTGAGAGATGACACCTCGGGTTTTTTGTACATTTTGATATGTATTTTAAATGATTTTAATCATGTTTCGTGTGTAATATCGATTGTTTAATAAAATGGATTATTAATTATATTGAGGATCACTGTGATATGGCTTTATCTTTCGGTTTGCGCGTCCTTTATGCATGAGCTTTCCTCTCCCCAGTTGGTCTAACTCAGATGTTGTCAATAAACCTATCAGAAGCTTCTAAAGACATGACATCATCATATGGGCTGTCCCATATTGTTTAAAGGCATAGTACTCTTAGGTATGTGATTTTTTTGACTTTGCAGAAAATAATAAAAATGCCTTAAAGGGAACCTGTCAGCAGAAATTTCGGCCCAAAACCTAAAAGATTCCCCCTCTGCAGCTCCTGGGCTGCATTCTAGAAAGGTCCCTGTTATTATTGTGCCCCATGTGAGACCAAAATAAAGACTTTATAAAGTGGTACCTTTTTGTATTCAGATACTGTAAATGTGACACGGGGGCGGGCTGCCTGATGGCCGTTATTCTGCCCCCTGGTCCTGTATGCCGCCCCTTATCGCTCCTTTCCATATCTGATGCACCGCCCACTGCTCCAGCCATCCCCGCGCATGCCCAGTGCCAGTCTCATGGGACTCAGCAGTGTGACCGCTGGTGACGTGTGCGCAGGCAAGTGATTATGGGCGGGGCTGGGATTGTTATCAGCAAGTACCCGCCCATAATCTCGTGAGCGCGCAAACCTCACCAGCGTCACACTGTGCTCAGGGTACATGCTAGACTGTATGGGCTGCTTCCAGGGATGACGTCCTTTTTGTCACGTGATAGGGGCGTGTTCAAAATACTGTCACGTGACAAAAGGGACGTCATCCCTGGAAGCAGCCCATACAGTCTAGCACCACCCTGAGCACAGTGACCGCTGGTGAGGTTTGCGCGCTCACGAGATTATTGGCGGGTACTTACTGATAACAATCACAGCCCCGCCCATAATCACTTGCCTGCGCACACGTCACCAGCGGTCACACTGCTGAGTCCCGTGAGACTGGCACTGGGCATGCGCGGGGATGGCTGGAGCAGTGAGCGGTGCATCAGCTATGGAAAGGAGCGATAAGGGGCGGCATACAGGACCAGGGGGCAGAATAACGGACGCCAGAAAGCCCGCCCCCGTGTCACATTTACAGTATCTGAATACAAAAAGGTACCACTTTATAAAGTCTTTATTTTGGTCTCACATGGGGCACAATAATAACAGGGACCTTTCTAGAATGCAGCACAGGAGGAGCTGCAGAGGGGGAATCTTTTAGGTTTTGGGCGAAATTTCTGCTGACAGGTTCCCTTTAACACATTCTCTCTTATTATTCTGGCATTTGGCAAATATAAATAATTTTGGTTCCTAGTTGACCTAAAACGGGAGAGGTTTATTCTGATTTCATGTTGGATAGTGAGAAAAACCTGCAGATGGGTCTGTATAGAGAGCAGAGGGAAAAACCTGCAGATGTGTCTGTATAGAGAGCAGAGGGAAAAACCTGCAGATGTGTCTGTATAGAGAGCAGAGGGAAAAACCTGCAGATGTGTCTGTATAGAGAGCAGAGGGAAAAACCTGCAGATGTGTCTGTATAGAGAGCAGAGGGAAAAACCTGCAGATGTGTCTGTATAGAGAGCAGAGGGAAAAATCTGCAGATGTGTCTGTATAGAGATTGGAGGGGAAAAGCTCTGAGACAACTTTTTGTATCCTTCCCCTGAACAACTATGTTGAATAATCTTTGTTTTCAGATCATTTGAGAGTTGTTTTGAGGAGCCCATGATGCCACTCTTCATAGGAGATTCAAATAGGAGTGGCCACCTTAAATACCTTTTCTCATGATTGGATACACCTGCCTATGAAGTTCAAAGCTCAATGAGGTTGCAAAACCAATTTAGTGCTTTAGTAAGTCAGTAAAAAGTAGTTAGGAGTGTTCAAATCAAGAAATTGATAAGGGTGCCCATACTTTTGCATCGGTCAAATAATGTTTAAATGCAGATTGCACATTTTCTGTTAGTACAATAAACCTCATTTCAATCCAGTAAGAGTTTTTGCAAAGTCAACGGTAAGAAATGGACGAATTCTAGAGATGATTTTGAGGTGGAATTGACATGAATGAGCAAGTGAACGAATGTGGGCGAATGTGGGGAGTGAAGGAAAGATCGGAGTCAAATATAACCCCAAGACAGCGGGCATGCTGCTGGGGCGTAATGGTAGAGCCACACACAGAAATGGTAATATTGGGGTTCGGAAGGTTGGAGGAGGAAGGAAACATAAGGAGCTCAGTTTTTGACAGGTTCAGTTTTAGATAAAGGAAGGACATGATGTTGGAGACAGCGGACAAACAATCAGTAGTATTTTGTAATAGTGCAGGGGTGACGTCAGGAGAAGATGTGTACAGTTGGGTGTCATCAGCATAGAGATGGTACTGGAAACCAAATCTGCTGATCATTTATCCGATAGGGGCCGTGTATGGAGAGAAAAGGAGGGGGCCTAGGACTGAACCCTGAGGAACCCCGACTGTAAGGGGAAGAGGAGAGGAAGAGGAGCCGGCAAAGGATACAGTGAATGAGCGGTCAGAGAGGTAAGAGGAGAACCAAGAAAGAACAGTGTCCTTCAGCCCGATAGAGCGGAGCATAGTGAGGAGGAGCTGGTGATCCACAGTATCGAATGCAGCAGAGAGATCCAGGAGGATCAGCAGGGAGTAGTGACCATTAGATTTAGCTGTTAGTAGATCCTTAGAGACTTTAGTAAGAGCAGTTTCAGTAGAATGTAAGCAGCGGAAACCGGATTGTAGAGGGTCAAGGAGAGAATTATCTGACAGATAGCGGATCAAACGGGAGTGGAATAGGCGTTCCAGGAGATTGGAGATGAAGGGGAGATATGAGACTGGTCTGTAGTTAGCAGCACAATTTTGGTCCAGGGATGGGTTTTTAGTAATGGGTATATGCTGGCATGTGTGAAGGAGGAGGGAAAGACACCAGAGCAGAGAGAGAGATTGAATATTTTAGTTAGGTAAGTGGTGACAGCCGGGGTGACAGATTTAAGGAGATGTGAGGGAATAGGGTCACTGGTGCAGGTAATAGGGCGAGTGGATGCAAGGAGCCTAGTATACACACAGCTCTGCTGCCTGCATGTCCCTATATACACAGCTCTGCTGCCTGCATGTCCCATATACACAGCTCTGCTGCCTGCATGTCCCTATATACAAAGCTCTGCTGCCTGCATGTCCCTATATACACAGCTCTGCTGCCTGCATGTCCCTATATACACAGCTCTGCTGCCTGCATGTCCCATATAAACAGCTCTACTGCCTGCATGTCCCATATAAACAGCTCTGCTGCCTTCTTGTCCCATATATACAGCTCTGCTGCCTTCTTGTCCCATATACACAGCTCTGCTGCCTGCATGTCCCATATACACAGCTCTGCTGCCTGCATGTCCCATATACACAGCTCTGCTGCCTCCTTGTCTCATATACACAGCTGTGCTGCCTGCATGTCCCATATACACAGCTCTGCTGCCTGCATGTCCCATATACACAGCTCTGCTGCCTTCTTGTCCCATATACACAGCTGTGCTGCCTTCTTGTCCCATATACACAGCTCTGCCGCCTGCATGTCCCATATACACAGCTCTGCTGCCTGCATGTCCCATATACACAGCTCTGCTGCCTGCATGCCCCATATACACAGCTCTGCTGCCTGCATGCCCCATATACACAGCTCTGCTGCCTGCATGTCCCATATACACAGCTCTGCTGCCTTCTTGTCCCATATACACAGCTCTGCTGCCTGCATGTCCCTATATACAAAGCTCTGCTGCCTGCATGTCCCATATAAACAGCTCTGCTGCCTTCTTGTCCCATATATACAGCTCTGCTGCCTTCTTGTCCCATATACACAGCTCTGCTGCCTGCATGTCCCATATACACAGCTCTGCTGCCTGCATGTCCCATATACACAGCTCTGCTGCCTCCTTGTCTCATATACACAGCTCTGCTGCCTTCTTGTCCCATATACACAGCTGTGCTGCCTGCATGTCCCATATACACAGCTTTGCTGCCTTCTTGTCCCATATACACAGCTCTGCCGCCTGCATGTCCCATATACACAGCTCTGCTGCCTGCATGTCCCATATAAACAGCTCTGCTGCCTGCATGTCCCATATACACAGCTCTGCTGCCTGCATGTCCCATATACACAGCTCTGCTGCCTGCATGTCCCATATACACAGCTCTGCTGCCTGCATGTCCCATATACACAGCTCTGCTGCCTGCATGTCCCATATACACAGCTCTGCTGCCTGCATGTCCCATATACACAGCTCTGCTGCCTTCTTGTCCCATATACACAGCTCTGCTGCCTGCATGTCCCTATATACACAGCTCTGCTGCCTGCATGTCCCTATATACACAGCTCTGCTGCCTGCATGTCCCATATACACAGCTCTGCTGCCTGCATGTCCCTATATACAAAGCTCTGCTGCCTGCATGTCCCTATATACACAGCTCTGCTGCCTGCATGTCCCTATATACACAGCTCTGCTGCCTGCATGTCCCATATAAACAGCTCTACTGCCTGCATGTCCCATATAAACAGCTCTGCTGCCTTCTTGTCCCATATATACAGCTCTGCTGCCTTCTTGTCCCATATACACAGCTCTGCTGCCTGCATGTCCCATATACACAGCTGTGCTGCCTGCATGTCCCATATACACAGCTGTGCTGCCTGCATGTCCCATATACACAGCTCTGCTGCCTGCATGTCCCATATACACAGCTCTGCTGCCTGCATGTCCCATATACACAGCTCTGCTGCCTGCATGTCCCATATACACAGCTCTGCTGCCTCCTTGTCTCATATACACAGCTCTGCTGCCTTCTTGTCCCATATACACAGCTGTGCTGCCTGCATGTCCCATATACACAGCTGTGCTGCCTTCTTGTCCCATATAAACAGCTCTGCTGCCATGTCCCTATATACACAGCTCTGCTGCCTGCATGTCCCATATACACAGCTTTGCTGCCTTCTTGTCCCATATACACAGCTCTGCCGCCTGCATGTCCCATATACACAGCTCTGCTGCCTGCATGTCCCTATATACACAGCTCTGCTGCCTGCATGTCCCATATACACAGCTCTGCTGCCTGCATGTCCCATATACACAGCTCTGCTGCCTGCATGTCCCATATACACAGCTCTGCTGCCTGCATGTCCCATATACACAGCTCTGCTGCCTGCATGTCCCATATACACAGCTCTGCTGCCTCTTTGTCCCATATACACAGCTCTGCTGCCTGCATGTCCCATATACACAGCTCTGCTGCCTGCATGTCCCTATATACACAGCTCTGCTGCCTGCATGTCCCATATACACAGCTCTGCTGCCTTCTTGTCCCATATACACAGCTCTGCTGCCTGCATGTCCCTATATACACAGCTCTGCTGCCTGCATGTCCCTATATACACAGCTCTGCTGCCTTCTTGTCCCATATACACAGCTCTGCTGCCTGCATGTCCCTATATACACAGCTCTGCTGCCTGCATGTCCCTATATACACAGCTCTGCTGCCTTCTTGTCCCATATACACAGCTCTGCTGCCTGCATGTCCCTATATACACAGCTCTGCTGCCTGCATGTCCCTATATACACAGCTCTGCTGCCTGCATGCCCCATATACACAGCTCTGCTGCCTTCTTGTCCCATATACACAGCTCTGCTGCCTGCATGTCCCTATATACACAGCTCTGCTGCCTGCACGTCCCATAAAGCTCCGTATCTTCCACAAAGACTGAGCCCTAGTACGACTAGCCCCGCCCATGTACGTGCTGGCCACATGACCATGACGTCACGGAAGGTCCTATCGCCACCTCCTGGTTTTTTGTAGGAATGTGATTTTTTTTCCCACTAATCTTCGAATGTCGGGAGAAGGGGCGGCTGCAGGTACCGGGGTCGGGGGGATGTCACCGGTGTTAGCTGAGAGCTTGTGCCTGTCAGACTGCAAAAGGGACTACACGTCCCAGCAGGCTTTGCTAAGCTGAGCTCTGCAGTCACGTGACCTGATGTGCTTTTTCAGCCTTTGCTCTGCAGAGTGCGGGCAATTCCTCAAGTAGCAGCTCCGCAAAGTAATGGCGTCACCAGACAGGATGATTCTGGAGGTGCTGATTGTGTTTCTTTCTTGCTTTTCTTACCAGAGGCAAGCCATCACTTTCTTATTTATTTGGATGAGAGCATTTAATGTGTGAGAAGCTGATGATTTTATTGATATCATTATTGGGGATGTGCAACGTTTTGTTCTTGGTTTTATTGCATTTTTTTCTTTAGGAATAGTGACCCCCAAAAAAAAACAACACATTGCTGGCGACTTTATTGTTTCACATTACCGCATTTTTTGATGGGGTCTTCTCAGCCCAAGCCCCCAGCTTACATTAATCCCTCTGTAAACATACATTATCCTCTATTGCTCTGCAGAGTTTAGTATCATCTGCAAATATTGATTTTGTACTCTGTAAGCCCAATATAAGGTCATTAATAAATATGTTAAAAGAAGAGGGCCTAATACTGACCCATGTGATACCCTCACTGTTAACTGTGACCCAATCCGAGTGATTTTGAAGCAGCACCGTACTTCCTACTGGGTTAAAGAGAATCTGTCAGCAGGTTTTTGCCACCTAATCAGAGAGCAGCATAATGTAGGGGTAGAGATCCTGATATATATATATATATATATATATATATATATATATATATATATATTCATTTATATAGTGCTGTTATTTCCACAGCACTTTACATACAGTGGCAACCCTGTCCCCATTGGGGCTCACAATCTAAAGTCCCTATGAGTATGTTTTGGAGTGTGGGTGGGAGGAAACCCATGCAAACACAGGGAGAACATACAAACTCCTTGCAGGTGGTGTCCTTGGTGGGATTTGAACCCAGGACCGCAGCACTGCAAGACTGCAGTGCTAACTACTGAGCCACCGTGCCCTGATTGCAGCAATGTGTCACTTACTAGGCTGCTTGGTGTAGCTTTGATAAAATCACTGTTTAATCAGCAGGATATCATCATTACAGGACTACTTGGCATGCTGCAGGTAGTCCAGCATATTCATGAGCTCTTTATAACTGGTAGATCTGCAGCAGAGAGACATTGATTTTATCAAAATGACAGTAAGCAGCTCAGTAAGTGACACATCACTGGAATCAGGATCTCTGCCTCTACATTATGCTGCTCTCAGATGGGGGAGAAAACACTTGGCGACAGATTCACTTTACCCCGAGCCCATTTTCACCTTCATGACTGGGACATTTTTATATTTCTGACCAGTTTCACTTTGACAGATTGTACTTGGAATGCTTCAACGGATCTCTGTGATTCTGAGACGTTTTTTTCTTGACATATTGGATTTCATGTCAGTGTTAAATTTAGGACGATATTTTTTATGTTTATTTGTGAAAAAAAAACAAATTTGAAACTTTCGGAATTTTTTAACTTTGAATTTTTATGCCCTTGAACCAGAGTTATATTACATAAAATAGTTACAAAATAATGTTTCCCACATGTCTACTTTACATCAGCGCAATTTAAAAAAAAAAAAAAAAAAATGTTAGGAAGTTAGAAGGGTTCAAAGTTTATTTTCAACAAAATTTACAAAATCATTTTTTAGGGACCACATCACATTTGAAGTGACTTTGAGAGGCCTAGGGGAAAGAAAATACCCAAAAAGTAACCCCATTCCAAAAACTGCGCCCCTGAAAGCACTCAAAAACACATTCAAAAAGTTTATTAACCCTTCAGATGCTCCACAGGAACGAAAGCAATAAGGAATGAAAAAAAAAAATGAACATTTTACTTTTTCCAACAAAAATGATACTTTAGCCTCAAATAGTGAATTTTCACAAGGGCAACAGGAGAAAATGTGTTGTGCAATTTATCTCGAGTACATCAATACCCCATATGTGGGAGAAAACCAGTCTTTGGGCACTCGGCAGGGCTTGGAAAGGAAGGATTGCGATTTCCCGTTTTGAACGGAAAATTGGCTGGAATTGTTAGCGACTCCATGTTGCGTTTGGAGAGCCCCTGAGGTGCCTGAACAGTGGAACCCCCCCACAAGTGACCCTATTTTGGAAACTAGACCCCCCCCCCTTCCCAAGGAATCTGTTCACTCCAGATGTGTAGTCAGCACTTTGAACCCCCAGGTGCTCCAAATTTTTTTATTTTTTTCCCACAAAAATGTTGTTTTAGCAACAAACATTTTCATTTTCACAAGGATAGCAGGAGAAATTGGACCCCAATATTTGGCTCCTGCGTATGCTGATATGCCATATGTGGTAGAAAACCACTGTTTGGGTGCACGGCAGAGCTCGGAAGGGAAGGAGCATTGTTTTGGCACACAGATTTTGATGGAATAGTCTGCGGTTGTCATGTCATATTTGGAGAGCCCTTGATGTGCCTAAACAGTAGAAACCCCCCACAAGTGACCCTATATTGGAATTGATGTAGTGTTTTTCTGGTATGTGAATTTTTGATTATGTGGTGTATGTGAGTTTTGTAGATTACATCAGACTGGCATATGTAGGGTTTTTGACAGTTATTAGCCCACATCTTTGGCTGAGGCCACACGGGGATTAGGCTATGTGCGCACGTGTGCGTATTGCATGCAGTTAAGCTGCGTTCTGCACCGCAGCGTAACTGCATGCGTCCTGCGTCCCCAGCACAATATATGAAGATTGTGCATGAGACGTGCGCACGTGGCGTATTAGAACGCAGCGATTCGGCTGCTGCCCGAAGCGTTCATTCTAAGAAGTGACATGTCACTTCTTTCATGCGCTTTGCATGCTGTCTATAGGGAGCGGCAGCATGCAGAGCGCACGAATCTGCCGGCACCAGGCTCTTCAGAACGGAGCTTTTCAGCTGCGCTCTGAAGCGGACCTTTTGTGTGCGGTGCAGAGTGCACACATAGCCTTACTGCGAGTCCTTGCATGACACTCGGCTCATGCTCGCGGCACAGCAGAGCCAAGTGTCACGCGACTGTGGTCCGAACGTGCACTCAGACCACTGCACCTGCGGTACACCGGTGTAACGAGAAAGCAATGTGATGTCTCATTTACCCCCATAGAGCTGAATGGGTGCGAGTGAAACCGGATCGCATTGCACCCGCAGCATGCTGCTACTGTGTTCTTGGTCCGATTAGGGCTGAGAAAATAATCGCTCATGGGTGGTAGCTGGCCCATAGAGTAATATTGGTCCGAGTGGAATGCGATTTTTTTTTTTATCGCATTCCACTCGCTCCATATTATTTGCCGTGTGTGCTGACACTTTCCCTGCAGATAATAGCTGACATATTGAGCCATCATCTGCCTCTAACAGCTGCGGGTGGAGCTGTTAACATGTAAATTGCAGCTGTCGATCTCTGACAGTGGCATTAACGCACAAAGGCAGGGAGTGTGTCATTCAACGTGCCCATTGGTGCGATTGTGGGGCGCCAATGTGTTACGATGACAGCAGGGAGTTTGGTGTTGACACACCATTCCTGTCATTACAGTACTCCTGTGATTGCCAGCCCCTAGCTGGCGTTCATAGGAGATCGTGATTTTCACTATACATAGTAGGGCTGATACACTGCTATGTATTATACCAGCGAGCAGACAAGCGCAACTTCAAGTCACCTTGGCGGACTAACAAATATAGTAACAAGTGAACAAAAAATGTTTTTAAAGATTTTAAAAAATAAAGACAATAAAAGTTAAAATCACCCTCCTTTCCCCCCAAACGTAAAATAAGGCAATTTAAAAAAAAAAAATACACATTTGTTATCACTGCGTCCGTAAAAGTCAGATCTATCAAAAATATTAAATAAATTAATCCAATCGGTTAGCGGCGTGATTTTTGTCCACTGCAACATCGCAATAAAAAGGTGATTAAAATTCCTATCAGTAAAAAAATCAGCTCAGAGACGCAATAAAAAAATCCCTCACAGCCCCAGAGCTTGAAAATGTTAAAGGTTACTGGTCTTGGAAAATGGCGAGACAAGTACAACTTTTTTTTTTTTTTCTACAAATGTCTGAATCTTTTTCATTACCTAATTAAAAAAAATAAAAATAAATAAATGAAAAAAATAAAATAAATACACACACACGTTTGATATCTGCGTAAAGCTGCTTTCACACTACGTCTTTTTAACATGCGTTATGAAAGTTTTTTAAACGCATAAACGGATCCAGTGCAAATGCGTTTTCATTTCAATGCATTTGCAATGGACTCGCGTCTACATGCGTTTGCGTGCGTTATAGTGAGGATCCAGCGACTTGCAGTTTTTTAACTTTTTTCAAAAGCGCTACTTGTAGTGTTTTTGAGCTGCGTCCAAATACTGCAAATTGCTGGATCCTGATTATACTGCATGGAAACGCATGAGAACGCTGGCATGCTGATAGACAGGATCCTGCTTGCTCTACTGAGTATGCCCAGAAACCAGCCTCGCGTGATCAGTCTCTCTCTCCCCCTCCTGAGAGCGGAGGACGCTCGTAACCAAGGTAAATATCGGGTAACTGCGGGCTTAGTTACCCAATGTTTACCTTGGTTACGTGTGCAGGGAGCAGGCAGCCATGCTCCTAGCAGCTGCAGACGCTTGTAACCAAGGTAAATATCGGGCATCCAAGCAAGTTACCCAATATTTACCTTGGTTACGAGCCTCCGCAGCTGTCAGATGTCGGCTCCCAGTCTTTCACCTTCAGTTCCCCTCACTCCCGATCCCATGACTCCAATGCCCGCCCATAAACTTAAAGTGACAGGATCCTGCAAAATAACACATGCGTTTTTCTTTGCAAAAACAGGATCCGCTTTTGCAGCAAAAAAACGTTCATGACGCATGCTAAAAAAACGTAGTGTGAAAGCAGCCTGATTGTACTGACTTGATGACCCTAATTGGGACATATTTTCCGAATTACATTGGTTACACCACATCATGACTCGCACGCTCTTAAATCAATCCCTTCATTATCAAATTTCGTATTAATTGAGTAATAAAAGAGTGACCATATCTTGGATATTTCTGCTATTTCCACAGATTAGCGCACGTGCGGCCACCTCCATTCACAGCAGCCACCAGATGAGGTACGTAACCCTCTAGCAGACATTGTGTCTCCTATAGATTTGGCCATAAATGTATATCATAAGAGAATTCTTTTTAGCTTTTTCTAGTCCAAATTACCATCTCACTGAACAATCAGATTACATTAACCTATTATAGTCTAAAGGGCGGTGCAGAGAAAGAGTGAGAGGCAGATAGAAGGAGCTACTGTTTTCTAGGAAGTGTTATTTCACTACAGAGCTGGATTCGCAGCCACACTGCTCAGTATTTCGGTATAATGTCCTCCATACTGCTCCTTATGAACGTGCTACATGGAGACATGGGACAAGAGAGGGGAGCCAGCACTATCTGAGAGTGGCATGCATCAATTAAAAGTGTAAATTCGCGGATATCTTCCAACTGTACTAAAATAAAAATGAGATTTTTAGCAAACAATTGATCAATTTTTTTGAGCCACCCCAGCCACGTCACGGCAAATCTCAATAGGGGGGTCCTACTCTATATTTTATATTTCATTGTGCCATGCGGCCTCCTAATTACATTAAAAGCAGAACCATATTATAGAAACACATACCTGTGACCTTTAACGGGAACCTGTCACCACTTTTTTGGCCTATAAGCTGCGGCCACCACCACCAGGCTCTTATATACAGCAGTCTAACATGTTGTATATAAGGGGCCGGGAGTATAACATAAAAAAAAAATTCTAATACTTACCTAAAAGTCGCGCGGTGGGCCTGATGGGCGTCTCCGTTCTCCGGTGCGGGCGCGTTTTTTCTTTCGGCCATCTTCGTCCTCTTTCTGAAGCCTGGGTGCATGACGCGGCTACGTCATACACACTCGCCGCTCCCGCGCAGGCGCACTACAATGCTTTGATCTGCATTGCTAAGGACAGATCAAAGTGCGCCTGCTCAGGACCTGAATGCCGGTGAGTGTGGATGATGTCGGACCCATCACGCACCGCGGCTAGAGAAGGAGATCAAAGATGGCCAAAAGATGCGGCGCCGGAAACCGGACAATGGAGACGCCCATTAGGCCGACCGCGCAACCGTTAGATGAGTATTATAAAGTGTTTTTTATGTTATACTCCCGGCCTGAGCTCTTATATACAGCATGTTAGAATGCTGTATATAAGAGCCCGGTGGTGGTGGCCGCAGCTTATAGGCCAAAAAAGTGGTGACAGGTTCCCTTTAATAACCGCTTCCATGTCACAAAAGAGGCAACTGGGGATAGAGGCAGCCCAGGTCCCAGCATGTGGAGCAGACGCCACACACACCGGGACAATGTCAGAAGTGACCTTCACAGTGCCAGACCAGCAACCATAAATGAAGGCGGACCAGACCCATGTATGGTGCTTAATTAACAAAGCTTGTGGACAAGGATGAGGTGGCTGAATGTGAACAGCCACCAACACCAGGCGTGCATGGCATGGTGGGGATCAGCCACCGGACCATTGTGGCATAACTACACATATTTTTGAAACAAGAGAGGGGAACCAGCACTATCTGAGAGTGGCTTGCACCAAATAAGAGTGTAAATTCACGGATATATTCCAACTGTACTAAAATAAAAATAGACACATGGGAGCAGGAACCCTCATGTCTGTGTATGGGAGATCTGATAGCAGCTTTTCTCCATCCACTAGCTCAGAGACAGCTAAAAATGAGAGATGGAGCCTGGCGAGATGTAAAATACAGGAATGTCAACTGATTATATAATTGCATCAGCCCCCTGCAGTGTATGTCATCTAGAAAAAAATTGTAGTCGCAAACAATGAGGAAGCCACCATGATTGTCTTCCCCTAATTCTGTGGGACACAATGCCCTGAAATGGGAGCTGAGGGATATAAAAAGGGGCCTGCTCCTGTCTAGTGATTCTACAGGACTTCAGCCTAGCGACCATGGTTCTAGCTGGTGGATTACAGAACTGCTCCACTACCCAATACTGAAGGGGGCTTTACACAGTAGCGATATCGCTAGCAATTTGTAGCGATAGTGAGCGTGTAAGCACCCGCCCCCGTCGCGCATGCGATTGTTTGTGATCGCTGCCGTAGCGAACATTATCGCTACGGCAGCGTCACACATACTTACCTGGTCGTCGTCGTCGCTGTGACTGCCGAACAATCCCTCCTTCAAGGGGGAGGGACGTTCGGCATCACAGCGACGTCACCGCAACGTCACTAAGCGGCCGGCCAATCAAAGCGGAGGAGCGGAGATGAGCAGGACGTAACATTCCGCCCACCTCCTTCCTTCCGCATTGTGGCCGGCGGCAGGTAAGGAGACGTTCCTCGCTCCTGCGGTGTCACACACAGCGATGTGTGCTGCCGGATGAGCGATGAACCACCTGAATAAACAACCCTTACCGATTTTTGAGTTTGGGACGACCTCTCCATGGTGAACGATTTTCACCATTTTTGAGGTCGCTTAAGGTCGCTGGTCAGTGTCACACGCTGCGATATCGTTAATGACGCCGGATGTGCGTCACTAACAACTTGACTCCGACGACCAAACATTAACAATATCGTAGCGTGTAAAGCCCCCTTGAGTCTACAAATTGGTTTGGAGATCCCAAATTGGGACTCCTGGTATGCCACTGTTACAGGGTTGACGGCTTAGGAGGAGGATGATTTATACAATCCTAAACGCAACCCGGGGTCCACCGTGCTATGGATGGAATATAGCTGCTAAGAGCCCGAGAGCTGGACGGACGACTACAGATTTCAGTATACTGAGGTTCAAATTAATAAGGCGCAAATGGTCAGTGTGAATTCCCACAGACACTATCAAGAACAGTCGTGGGGACGAGGCGACCACATCACGGTTGTAATAGAATCGCCTATAAAAACTCAGGAATAAAGAAGCAGCAGTGGCACCTTTAATTAGCACAGAAATACCAAGCCTCTTGTCCGGTGTCAACGGATGGGGGAAGCCCCCAGTTGTGCCCCGCTACAATCCATGTCAGTAGAAAGATATCCTGCTCCTTGGATTGATTTTAGAATAGAGAGGCTTTTTTTTTTTTTTTTGTGCCCCACCCCTCTCCCCAGGACTACTAAACCATGCACTCTATTTTACATACAATGTTTATCTGGATTTCTTTGTTGCTCCATTGGGAGACCCAGACAATTGGGTGTACAGCTTCTGCCTCCGGAGGCCACACAAAGTATTACACTTTAAAAAGTGTAACCCCTCCCCTCTGCCTATACACCCTCCCGTGCATCACGGGCTCCTCAGTTTTATGCTTTGTGTGGAAGGAGGCACACATCCACTCATGCATTCTCATACATAGTTATGTCGGTTGGAAGAAAAGAGGGCCCCCACGGGGCCCCCGGCATGTTCCCTTCTCACCCCACTACGTCGGCGGTGTTGTTAAGGTTGAGGTACCCATTGCAGGTACAAAGGCCGGAGCCTCATGCCGTCTCCTTCACCATCCCTTAGCGGCTCTGGGAGAAGTGGGATCCTGAGCGGTCATCCATTTACTGGGACCATGCTCCCTCCGCAGCCCCTGTGGGAATCTGCCGGACCGGAGTCTATTCAACCTCCGGGACCGGGCCCTGCAACTCAAAGGTACTCTGTGTCCCCATTGGGGACTGTGCAGGGAGCGCACCTTCTTCCCGGACGCTGCGGCAGCTGCTGAATTGAGAAGGCCGGCGGACTTCCGCGCAGACCGTGCCTGCTTGTCGGGCGCGGTCTCAAATTTAGTCCCCGGCTTCATCGCGGCCTAGTCGCAAAAATCCCGCCCCCGGGCCTGCCTTTCAGGGGTAAGGGCGGGATTGCCGACCTGACGTCGGATGTGAGGGCTGGAGCATCCTGCATGTTTCCTTCCCCCTCACTGATCACTGTGGGGACCCCAGATTCCTGCACTTTCCTGGCGCCGCCCACGGCTCCACTCCTCCCCTGAGAGCTCCGGCAGCCATTTTTTGGCATTCTGCCGGTGGAGGATTCTCAGTGAACAGTTCTGCAGCTCCGGGGGACCTAAGGCAGGGAATCTGGAGGACACACACTCCGCTTGTTAGCGGTCGGTAAGCCGCACCGGTCACCCGGTGCTGGTCCCCCTAGGGTGCCGGAATAGATACGTATTTATATATATATATTTCTGTTCGGTCGGGCTGTATACCCTTTTTTGCCCATATACCCTCAGTGATCATTCTCCTAGGAGACAACAGCATGTCGTCCACAAGGAGCAAAGCTGTTAAGGCACAGGGTTTTTTTGTGGCCTGTACCTCTTGTGGGGCTATGTTACCTGCGGATTCCACCTACCCTCAGTGTGAGCAATGCTCGACCCCTGTTTCGCTTGCTCAGCCGGAGCCTCGGTCACTAGTGGGCCCCTCGGCTCATGTAGACCCCCCTGCTCCCCCTGTCCAGGCGGCAGGGACAGAGTTCGCCTCTTTTGCTGAGAAACTCTGAGTCACTTTCACAATCCATGGCTCAGTCTATGGACAAATGGTCTGCCAAGCTGCTAGAAGCTTTGCAGTCCAGACCGGTCCTTACACAGGCCCCGGCCCCTGTTGGATCGTCGCCTCCAGGCCCCTCTCGGTCCGCGCCGCAGCGCGCTCCCAGGTTGGGCCCTAGGTCTCACGTGGAGGACTCCTGCCCGGACCACAGTCCTAGACAGGCTAAGCGGGCTCGCTGGGAATCTTCCCCGACTTCTTCACGCTGCTCGGGTTCCCAGCTTGAGGACTCTCTGGAGGACGAGGCGGACGTCGCAGCTCAGGGCTCTGACCCTGACGTCGCCCTTAACCTTGATACACCTGAAGGGGACGCCTTAGTGAATGATCTTATCTCGTCCATCAACCAGGTGTTGGATCTCTCTCCTCCGCCTCCTACTGTAGAGGAGTCAGCGTCTCAGCAGGAGAAACACCAGTTTCGGTTCCCCAAACGTACACGTAGTGCGTTTTTCGATCACTCTAACTTCAGAGACGCTGTCCAGAAGTCCAGAGCGGTTCCGGACAAGCGCTTTACTAAGCGCCTCACTGACACGCGTTACCCCTTCCCCTCTGAAGTCGTTAAGGGTTGGGCTCAATGTCCCAAGGTGGATCCTCCAGTCTCTAGATTGGCGGCTAGATCTGTGGTATCGGTTGCAGATGGCTCATCGCTAAAGGATGCCACTGACAGGCAGATAGAGCTCCTGGTGAAGTCCATCTATGAGGCCACGGGCGCGTCTTTTGCCCCGGCCTTTGCAGCCGTGTGGGCACTCCAAGCTATCTCCGCTTGTCTGGCTGAGATTAATGCTGTCACACGTAATTCTGCTCCGCAAGTTGCGTCTTTGACTTCTCAAGCGTCAGCTTTTTCTTCCTACGCCATGAACGCAGTCCTAGACTCTGCTAGCCGTACAGCTGTGGCATCCGCTAACTCTGTGGCAGTCCGCAGGGCCATGTGGCTGCGCGAATGGAAGGCAGACTCGGCCTCCAAGAGGTTCTTAACCGGTTTGCCGTTTTCTGGCGACCGCTTGTTTGGCGAACGATTGGATGAGATTATTAAGGAATCCAAGGGAAAGGACTCCTTACCCCAGTCCAAACCTAAGAGACCTCAGCAACGGAAAATACAATCGAGGTTTCGGTCCTTTCGTCCCTCCGCCAAGCCCCAATCCTCTTCGTCCAGCAGGCCGGAGAAAGGCCAGAGGAACTCCTATGCGTGGCGGTCCAAGTCACGCCCCCAAAAGGCCGCAGGAGGCACTGCCTCCAAGGCGGCCTCCTCATGACTCTCGGCATCCCCGAGCCGCATCCTTGGTCGGTGGCAGGCTCTCCCGCTTTGGCGACGCCTGGTGGCCATATGTTCAAGACCGATGGGTGAGAGACATTCTGTCTCACGGTTACAGGATAGAGTTCAGTTCTTGTCCTGCGGCTCGTTTCTTCAGAACCTCTCCGCCCCCCGCTCAGGCCGACGCACTTTTTCAGACAGTGGACGCTCTGAAGACAGAAGGAGTTGTGATCCCCGTTCCCCTTCAGGAACGTGGTCGCGGCTTTTACTCCAACTTGTTCGTGGTGCCAAAAAAGGACGGATCATTCCGTCCCGTTCTGGACCTCAAGCTACTCAACAGACATGTGAGAACCAGACGGTTTCGGATGGAATCTCTCCGCTCGGTCATCGCCTCGATGTCACAAGGAGACTTCCTAGCATCGATCGACATCACGGATGCTTATATCCACGTGCCGATCGCACCCGAACATCAACGCTTCTTGCGTTTCGCCATCGGGGACGAACACCTTCAGTTCGTGGCATTGCCTTTCGGCCTGACGACAGCCCCACGGGTTTTCACCAAAGTCATGGCATCAGTTGTGGCGGTCCTACACTCTCAGGGCCACTCGGTGATTCCCTACTTAGACGATCTCCTAGTCAGGGCCCCTTCTCGGGTGGCGTGTCAACACAGCCTTACCGTCGCTCTGGCGACTCTCCAGCAGTTCGGGTGGATCATCAACTTCCCGAAATCCAAGTTGACACCGACCCAATCACTGGCTTACCTCGGGATGGAGTTTCATACACAGTCAGCGGTAGTCAAGCTACCGCAGGACAAACAGCTTTCTCTGCAGGCATGGGTGCAATCACTTCTTCGGAGTCAGTCACACCCCTTAAGGCGCCTCATGCACTTCCTGGGGAAGATGGTGGCAGCGATGGAGGCAGTGCCGTTCGCGCAATTCCATCTGCGGCCACTCCAATGGGACATTCTCCGCAAATGGGACAGGAGGTCGGCTTCCCTCGACAGGAACGTCTCTCTTTCCCTTGCAACCAAGACGTCACTTCAGTGGTGGCTCCTTCCCAATTCTCTATCGCAGGGAAAATCCTTCCTACCCCCAACCTGGGCTCTGGTCACCACGGACGCGAGCCTGTCAGGGTGGAGAGCGGTTTTTCTCCACCACAGGGCTCACGGAACCTGGACTCCGATAGAGTCTTCCCTTCAGATCAATGTTCTGGAGATAAGGGCAGTGTATCTAGCCCTATTGGCTTTCCATCGATGGCTGGAGGGCAGGCAGATCCGTATCCAGTCGGACAACGCCACTGCCGTCGCATACATAAACCACCAAGGCGGCACTCGCAGTCGTCAAGCCTTCCAGGAAGTCCGGCGGATTCTGCAGTGGGTGGAAGCCACAGCCTCCACCATCTCCGCAGTTCACATCCCGGGCGTAGAAAACTGGGAAACAGATTTTCTCAGTCGTCAGGGCATGGATGCGGGGGAATGGTCTCTGCACCCAGAAGTGTTTCGAGAGATCTGTCGCCGCTGGGGAACGCCGGACGTCGATCTCATGGCGTCACGGCACAACAACAAAGTCCCGGCATTCATGGCACGGTCTCAAGATCACAGAGCTCTGGCGGCGGACGCATTAGTTCAGGATTGGTCACAGTTTCGACTGCCTTATGTGTTTCCTCCTCTGGCGATGCTGCCCAGAGTGTTACGCAAGATCAGGTCCGACTGCCGTCGCGCCATTCTCGTCGCTCCAGACTGGCCGAGGCGGTCGTGGTACCCGGATCTGTGGCATCTCACGGTGGGTCAACCGTGGGCGCTTCCAGACCGCCCAGACTTGCTGTCACAAGGCCCGTTTTTCCATCTGAATTCTATGGCCCTCAACCTGACTGTGTGGCCATTGAGTCCTGGCTCCTAGCGTCTTCAGGGTTATCTCAGGATGTCATTGCCACCATGAGACAGGCCAGGAAGCCAACGTCCGCCAAGATCTATTACAGGTCTTGGCAAATCTTCTTATCCTGGTGCTCTGATAACGGTTTTCCTCCATGGCCGTTTGCCTTACCCACTTTTCTTTCATTCTTTCAATCCGGAATGGACAAGGGTTTGTCACTCGGCTCTCTCAAGGGCCAAGTATCGGCGCTCTCGGAATTTTTTCAAAAGCGCCTAGCCAGGCTTCCGCAGGTCCGCACGTTCCTGCAGGGAGTTTGCCACATAGTCCCACCTTACAAGCGTCCGCTGGAACCCTGGGATCTTAACAGGGTGCTAACGGCTCTTCAGAAACCACCTTTTGAGCCGCTGCGGGATGTCTCTTTATCACGTCTTTCGCAGAAGGTGGCCTTTCTAGTGGCAGTCACATCACTTCGGAGAGTGTCTGAGCTAGCAGCATTGTCATGCAAATCCCCTTTCCTGGTGTTTCACCAGGATAAGGTGGTTCTGCGTCCGGTCCCGGATTTTCTCCCTAAGGTGGTATCTCCCTTTCATCTCAATCAGGATATCTCCTTGCCTTCATTTTGCCCTAATCCAATTCACCAATGTGAAAAGGATTTGCACTCTTTGGATCTGGTGAGAGCACTCCGACTCTACGTGTCTCGCACGGCGCCCCTGCGTCGTTCAGATGCGCTCTTTGTCCTTGTCGCTGGCCAGCGTAAGGGTTCGCAGGCTTCCAAGTCAACCTTGGCTCGGTGGATCAAGGAACCGATTCTCGAAGCCTACCGTTCTTCTGGGCTTCCGCTTCCTTCAGGGCTGAAAGCCCATTCTACCAGAGCCGTGGGTGCTTCCTGGGCATTGCGGCACCGGGCTACGGCTCAGCAGGTGTGTCACGCAGCTACGTGGTCTAGTCTGCACACTTTCACGAAACACTATCAAGTGCATACCTATGCTTCGGCAGACGCCAGTCTAGGTAGGCGAGTCCTTCAGGCGGCGGTTGCCCACCTGTAAGAGGGGGCCGTTTCGGCTCTTTTTATTGAGGTATTCTTTTACCCACCCAGGGACTGCTCTTGGACGTCCCAATTGTCTGGGTCTTCCAATGGAGCGACAAAGAAGAAGGGAATTTTGTTTACTTACCGTAAATTCCTTTTCTTCTAGCTCCTATTGGGAGACCCAGAACCCGCCCCTGTTCCCTTCGGGCTGGTTGTTCTTTTGTGTACACATGTTGTTCATGTTGAATTGTTCTTTTGGTTCATGGTTTTCAGTTCTCCGAACATCCTTCGGATTGAATTTACCCTAGACCAATTTATAAGTTTTCTCCTTCCTGCTTTTGCACCAAAACTGAGGAGCCCGTGATCCACGGGAGGGTGTATAGGCAGAGGGGAGGGGTTACACTTTTTAAAGTGTAATACTTTGTGTGGCCTCCGGAGGCAGAAGCTATACACCCAATTGTCTGGGTCTCCCAATAGGAGCTAGAAGAAAAGGAATTTACGGTAAGTAAACAAAATTCCCTTCTTTATTATTCGTCTTTTACAAATAAAGCTTCTTTGTTTTAAAATCAATCCAAGGAGCTGGACATCTTTCTACTCTTTTGGATCATCATGCCAAGCTGGGCGGTTTTCTCCGTGCTGATTTCATGGGACTTAAGGCGGCTTTACACGCAACGATATCGCTAACGATATGTCGTCGGGGTCACGGAATGTGTCACGCACATCCGGCAACAGCTTACCTGTGTCCTCCAGCAACGAGGTGGGCGTGTCATTAATGCGGCTGGTCTCCGTCCCTCCGCTTCTATTGGTCGGCCGCTGTGTGACGGCGCTGTGATGGTGCACGAACCTCCCCCTTAACAAAGAGGTTATTCGCCGCCCACAGCGACGTCGCTAGGAAGGTAAGTATGTGTGACGTGTGTTAACAATATTGTGCGCCACGGGCAGCGATTTGCCCATGGCGCACAAACGACGGGGGCGGGTATGCTCGCTAGCGATATCGTAGCGTGTAAACCAGCCTTTAATCAAGTGAGAGCTAGGTTTTTTTTGTGTTTTTCTTCATACAATCCATGCACTTGATAGGTGACTTGTTCCAGAGGGTTGCCATCGATTTAATAATTCCCATACCCATCCCCATCCCCAGCTGAAAAAGGTTCATCCTCATCCTGATCTGGACGACTTTGCCACATGCTGTTATGCACGGAGTAGGAGATGTCTGTATATAATGCGTGACAGACGCAATCAGACCGACGGGCGTCTGACGCACTGCAAAAACACCACAAACAAAATGGGGAACACTTGGGTCAAGATACAACGGAGGTCCCTGCTGCTAGGGAGAGGGGTGAGGAGGGGGAACCTCTCGAACTCGCCTAAAGCTGACCCCTGAGCACCCTAGCGTCCCTATACAGTTTCTTTCAACCTGTCGGCGAGCAAGATACCTGGGTCCCTCAGCTGGCCCTAAATTCACCCTGCCTAGTGAGTAGGCCAACCAGTACACTATATTTGCCACTCAACTAATAAACACGGAGGGAAAGGAGAGACAGACTGGGGCATAAGCAGAAGGATACAAACGCCAAACCTCAAAGCAGAAGACAGGCTGTAAAGTAGCAGATGGCTGGGCACAGAAGAATTCCTCAGCAGTTCCTTCCACCAGGCTGGCCTGAGTAGAAATTAATTAGCGGCAGGGTCTGCTGGTTAAGCTCCAGTATTTAAACCTAAATGGGCGTGGGCTCACAGCAGCTACAGCTGACCTGCACTGCTCAGAGCTGCTGGCAACTAAACTAAAATTAACTCATGAGATGCCAAAGGAAAGGAAACTTTAAGACCCACAACACACATCCATTTTTTTTTTGTACGTGTGCGGTACGTATTTGCACGTACCGGAGACACGGAGACCCATGTTATTCAATGGTAGATGGCACACACACGTAAAATCACACGGAACGTGTGTCCGTGTGGTAAGTACGTGTGTGCGCTTGTCTACACGGACGACATGTCCTTTTTTTGCCGGCAACACGCAGGCACGGACCCGCTTTAGTCTATGGGTCCGTGTCTGCATGGACCGCACACGGAGTATGTCCGTATTCAGCACGTATCGTCCGTGTCCGTTTTTAATCACAAAATCTGAAACACTTGTTACCAATCTATCAGGTCAATTGATGGCAAACAAAAACACCAGGATCTCATGATGAATGATTAACAACGTTAATTGGGTAAGAATGCAGCACACGTACGTATTTTATGTCAATACGGACATTCCACACGCACACACGGCTCGCATACGCCATCACACGGATGCCATACGTACCGGAGAAACGCCCCTAAAAAAACGGAACACGGACCGTGAGACACGTACGTTTTTTTTGCGGAAGTGTGTTTTAGGCCTAAATGAGCAGTCTACATGGAGATGGGAGGCCCCAGTCCTAAGGGTATGTGCGCACGTTGCTTTTTACCTGCTTTTTACCTGCTTTTTTGCTGCTTTTTCTTCTGCGCTGTTTAATGCCAAAATGGATGTGTTCTTCTATTCAAGCAAAGTCTATGGGAATTTGGGTTTCTTGTTCACACTATGTTGCTCAAAATGCTGCCTTTTTGTGGCAGAACTTTGGTCAAAAACTCAGCTTTTCAGTGCAAAACCCAAATGGCAAAAACAATTGACATGTTGCTTCTTTGAAAAGCTGAGTTTTTGACCAAAGTTCTGCCTCAAAAAGGCAGCATTTTGAACAACATAGTGTGAACAAGAAACCCAAATTCCCATAGACTTTGCTTGAATAGAAGAACACATCCATTTTGGCATTAAACAGCGCAGAAGAAAAAGCAGCAAAAAAGCAGGTAAAAAGCAACGTGCGCACATACCCTAAGGCTGTCACTAGTCTCAAAACAGCAGAGAGACGACCGTGACACATGCTACCTGGAGGCCGTTGCCCTGTCATCCATAGATGCAGAGCACATGGTCCATGCTCTTAATGGACATCTTTAGTCGAGTAGGGTTCCCATGGGAGGTGTTGTCCAACCAAGGGCCCTAGTTCCATAGCAAGCTGATTAGGGCCCTCTGGGAGAAACATGGAGTCCGCCCAATGTGCACCACACCCCACCACCCTGAAACTAGCAGGTTGTGTTAGCACACTAACAGAACGCTCAAGCAGCTTATTATCCGGTATGTGAAGTCCGAGGGGAGAGGCTGGAGGGGAACCTGCAGCAGCTCCTCACCTGCTGGGAGGTGTTGCAGGATTCTACCTGGTTTTCCTCCTTTGAATTCTATGGCTGAAAAGTGCAAGGGCTTTTAGAGCTGGTACAAAAAAGTTGGCAGTGCACCTCCCCCACAAAGAGCTTCCCATTCTGGAAAGTTTAGGGAAACGATAAGGCCCCACTCACACTTGCGCTATTTTGACGCAAACGGAATCCGTCAGTAATGTAGTACAGTTCATTTATTTACAGTGGAAGCGCGACACCATGTGGACACAAGCGGGTACTGCATGACACACTCACGCGGCATATTAACGCTCTTCCAATGTAAATAAATGAACTGTACTACATTACTGACGGATTCCGTTTGCGTCAAAATAGCGCAAGTGTGAAACTAGCCTAAGGTATCTCATGGCCTTAGCTCAGGGAAATGTTATCTATATACATTTTGTTCCTTTGAGATGTGTGCGAGAAATATATCGGATGGTGTACAAATGGTCTGTGTGCCGTCTGTTTTTTTTTTTTTTCCTTGCATCCATTGACTTGCATTAGGGCGTCTCGACCAATATATGTTGCCATACGCTGCATGCTGCAATTTCTTGTTCAGCCCAATTAGATGAACTCTGCCCCATTGAATAACATTGATGTGAGCACAACGCAATTTTTTTTTTTCTCACATTGCACTTTCCGGATTTATACGCAGATGTGAGCAAAGCCTTTAGACTCTGTTATATTGTGTGTTGTATTAGTGAACCTTCAAATCCCTACAAAAAAAGAATTCGTAGCTCAGGCTGAAAAAAAGATGAGCTACGTAATGCAAAATGACCACTAGATGGTGCCAGAGAGGTGTGCAGCATGTACGATGGCTAAAAGCGCAGAGCGGAGCGGCTTTAGACGAGTGCAGTATGGGCGCGTTTTATGTCTTATCCCGGCCAGCATTGTACTGTACGTTGTGAGGCGAAGATCTAATTTGATTTCTGATTTAGGGCTCATTCACACTTCAGATTTTCACACAGGAGTGCTATCTGTGTTTATCACAGGTCTGAATGCATCCCTTGAAAGTCTATGGCTCCATTCATTTGTCTGGGATTTTCCGTGGACTGAAAGATCCGCCTAAGGCTATGTGCGCACAGTGCGTTTTTCACGGCGTTTTTGCGCGTTTTTCCGGTGCGTTTTTGGCCTCAAAACTGCATGACTTTGCTTCCCCAGCAAAGTCTATGAGTTTTCATTTTTGCTGTCCACACACAACTGTTTTTTTAGGCTATGTGCGCACGCTGCATTTTTTTGACGCTGCGTTTTTGTGCGTTTTTGTACCAGCGGCCGATAATGTTCGCTACGGCAGCGATCACCACATATTGGCCGTACGATGGGGGCGGGTGCAATCGTGCCCGACATCGCTAGCATCGGCTAGCGATGTCGCAGCGTGTAAAGCCCGCTTAAACCTGGCCTCATCGGCGGTGACAACGGACACAGGTGGGCATGCTAAAAGGATGGACTAGTCAGGGAACTAACGCCCTTGCAACTAGTCCCTTTGCTCATTAGCATTTCATAAAGGATCTTTAGCAATACTTTTTCTAAAGATCCCTTTATCTATGCTACTATATACAGGGTCAGTTAGGCAGAGATTAGTAATATGTACCCTAAAGTGCTCTTGGATCTGTGTGCATAGGGAACTTGACATGTTCCCTTTTAAAGGGTAATAAAACAGTGTGCTTTGGTATTTTCAAAGCACTTTATTTGCCTGCATATTGGTCCCGGTCCTGAAGCCCCCGATGACTGATCATTGCAGGTCTACGGACCTATCTAAAAGCAACTAAAATGCCTGCAAAATCTAGAAAAATCACTGCAATAGTTTAGTTACTCATTAAACTCTCAACACAGTCCCCTCAGTTATAAGCCTGCAGCTGTTGTATACGTGAACAACTTATTTAACACTTATGTCTTCCACTAACACCATGGTTGTGTCGTAAAATGTCCTACTGATCACTTTACACTTTCCTCTACTATACAATGATGGCCAAAACCTAACTATTGATTGCTGCATCTCCTAGTTTTGACTTGTTGCCTAACTTGCCAGTTGGAGCTTTCGGAAAGCTTGTGGACTACCGATAAGATGCCTATTATTTATCTTTAGAGCACTATTGATTTCTTGGTGCTGTTCATGTGTATGTAGGTTTTCATGTAAAATAAGTATATAAATTACAATGAACAAACGAAGGTTGACAGAGGGGACAGGAGTCTACAGAATAATGGGGAAGGTGGAGACGGTAGGTTGGGGGATTGTGGTAGCTCTGGTGGGGGGAGGAGGCAACGGGGTCATTACAGGCTGTAATTTTCTTGAAGAAATGGGTTTTCACGTTCCGTCTGAAAGTTCCGAATGTGACGGATAATAATCGAATGTTTGGGGCAAAGGATGGAAGATACTCGGGAGAAGTCTTAGAGGTGATTGGGTGAGGAACGTACGAGTGTGGAAGAGAAGAAGGTCTTGTGAGGACCAGAGATTACATGTGGGAAGATATCATCCAGCTTTCCTAGAAAACCGGTAAAGAAGCCTTAAACTACACCACCGCCATAATATAAATAGCATCTGGATAATCCCGTGTGTGCACTGAGACTTCTCCCTGCGTAGAATGACACGGCAGGAGATCCGGAGAGATTGTGTCACTTTGCAGAGCCGCCTGGATTATCTCCTTGTCAATAGCGCTGTTTATTCTCAATATCACCTGCTGCATTGTGTTCCCTGCCTGTCCGCCCCCCGCAGCGCCGTCCCACTCACTCTTCCATTCTCTCTCACACCTACACACTTTTCCACTTACCCCCCCTTTCAGCTCCTTCCACCTTTTTTCATTTTTCCATCTTACCGGCTTCATGTAACAATACTCCCATCTCATCGTCCTATTTAACACCTCAGGGTCACAGAGCTGGTGATCACAACCTGGCGTAGATTCAATATAAATTACGACTCGGGGGCCGGCAGACACGTACAAGTATAACCCCATAGGGCTCAATTAGATGCCCCTCAGCTGCACGGTCAGCATGGCGATAAGGAACGTCTATGGTGGATATATGTGCACCATATTTGTGCTACTTTTCTGCTATCACACTTTAAGGCTCTGTGCGCACTAGACCGTTTTACCCGCGTATTTACCCGCGGAAATTTCTTGAGAAAAGTCTGCAATCTTTGTGCAGACATTTCCCAGCAAATTCTATGAAAAAAAAAAATAGCTGTGCGCACTTGTGCGGATTTTTCTCAAGAAATTTCCTTGAGAAGAATTTCTCGAGAAAATTTCTTGAGAAAATGAGCATGTCCATTATTTCCGCAGGTACCCTGCAGATTTCGGCAGTACAGCCTGCAAAATCCGCAGGGAACCACCCGCGGGAAAATCGCGGTAAATCCGCGGCAAATCCGTATGCGGATTTGGTGCGGAATTTTTCCGGAGGTCCGGAAATCTTTCACTCCCAGAAGTTTCTCAAGAAATTTTCTTGAGAAACTTCACATTTAGTGCGCACATAGCCTTAGGTTTTCTTTTTAATAATGTATAAAAACATATCATATGTTCCAAAAGTTTGTTTGGGTGCTCGGTACTCGTAACTAGTGATGAGCGGGCACTACCATCCTCAGGTGCTCAGTACTCGTAACTAGTGATGAGCGGGCACTACCATGCTCGGGTGCTCTGTACTCGTAACTAGTGATGAGCGGGCACTACCATGCTCAGGTGCTCAGTACTCGTAACTAGTGATGAGCGGGCACTACCAAGCTCGGGTGCTCGGTACTCGTACCTAGTGATGAGCGAGCACTACCATCCTCAGGTGCTCAGTACTCATAACTAGTGATGAGCGGGCACTACCAAGCTCGGGTGCTCGGTACTCGTACCTAGTGATGAGCGAGCACTACCATGCTCGGGTGCTCTGTACTCGTAACTAGTGATGAGCGGGCACTACCATGCTCAGGTGCTCAGTACTCGTAACTAGTGATGAGCGGGCACTACCATGCTCGGGTGATCGGTACTTGTAACTAGTGATGAGTGGGCACTACCATGCTCAGGTGATTGGTACTCGTAACTAGTGATGAGCGGGCACTACCATGCTCGGGTACTTGGTACTCGTAACTAGTGATGAGCGGGCACTACCATGCTCGGGTGCTCATTACTCGTAACTAGTGATGAGCGGGCACTGCCATGCTCGGGTGCTCATTACTCGTAACTAGTGATGAGCGGGCACTACCATGCTCGGGTGCTCATTACTCGTAACTAGTGATGAGCGGACACTACCATGCTCGGGTGCTCATTACTCGTAACTAGTGATGAGCAAGCACTACCATGCTCGGGTGCTCAGTACTCGTAACTAGTGATGAGCGGGCACTACCAAGCTCGGGTGCTCGGTACTCGTACCTAGTGATGAGTGGGCACTAGCATGCTCGGGTGCTCTGTACTCATAACTAGTGATGAGCGGGCACTACCATGCTCGGGTGCTCGGTACTCGTACCTAGTGATGAGCGAGCACTACCATCCTCAGGTGCTCAGTACTCATAACTAGTGATGAGCGGGCACTACCAAGCTCGGGTGCTCGGTACTCGTACCTAGTGATGAGCGAGCACTACCATCCTCAGGTGCTCAGTACTCATAACTAGTGATGAGCGGGCACTACCAAGCTCGGGTGCTCGGTACTCGTACCTAGTGATGAGCGAGCACTACCATGCTCGTGTGCTCTGTACTCGTAACTAGTGATGAGCGGGCACTACCATGCTCAGGTGCTCAGTACTCGTAACTAGTGATGAGCGGGCACTACCATGCTCGGGTGATCGGTACTCGTAACTAGTGATGAGTGGGCACTACCATGCTCGGGTACTTGGTACTCGTAACTAGTGATGAGCGGGCACTACCATGCTCGGGTGCTCATTACTCGTAACTAGTGATGAGCGGGCACTACCATGCTCGGGTGCTCGGTACTCGTACCTAGTGATGAGCGAGCACTACCATCCTCAGGTGCTCAGTACTCATAACTAGTGATGAGCGGGCACTACCAAGCTCGGGTGCTCGGTACTCGTACCTAGTGATGAGCGAGCACTACCATGCTCGGGTGCTCTGTACTCGTAACTAGTGATGAGCGGGCACTACCATGCTCAGGTGCTCAGTACTCGTAACTAGTGATGAGCGGGCACTACCATGCTCGGGTGATCGGTACTCGTAACTAGTGATGAGTGGGCACTACCATGCTCAGGTGATTGGTACTCGTAACTAGTGATGAGTGGGCACTACCATGCTCGGGTGATCGGTACTCGTAACTAGTGATGAGCGGGCACTACCATGCTCGGGTGATCGGTACTCGTAACTAGTGATGAGCGGGCACTACCATGCTCGGGTACTTGGTACTCGTAACTAGTGATGAGCGGGCACTACCATGCTCGGGTGCTCATTACTCGTAACTAGTGATGAGCGGGCACTACCATGCTCGGGTACTTGGTACTCGTAACTAGTGATGAGCGGGCACTACCATGCTCGGGTGCTCTGTACTCGTAACTAGTGATGAGCGGGCACTACCATGCTCGGGTGCTCATTACTCGTAACTAGTGATGAGCAAGCACTACCATGCTCGGGTGCTCAGTACTCGTAACTACGGTAGTGATGAGCAGGCACTACCATGCTGGGTGCTTAGTACTCGTAACTAGTGATGAGGAGCACTACCATACTCAGATGCTCAGTACTTGTAGCCAGGTCCACCATCAGGGCATTACAATCATGACTGGTGAGTTTATTGCTATGTTAATTATGAGGAGCTGAGGTCTGCTACACTTTACCATGTGTGAAGAGGTGCTGCACTCTCTGCTGTTAAGGGCTAGGGGCATATTACCCTGTGTATAGTGTGTTGTGCTGTATACTGGGAGCATATTACCTAGTGTACTGTGTGTCGCGCTGTATACTGGGAGCATATTACCCTGTATACTGTGTGTTGCACTGTATACTGGGAAACATATTACCCTGTGTACTGTGTGTTGCGCTGTATACTGGGAGCATATTGCACTGTGTACTGTGTTGCGCTGTATACTGGGAGCATATTACCCTGTAGACTGTGTTGCGCTGTATACTGGGGGACATTTTACCCTATGTACTGTGTGCTGCACTATATACTAGGGACATATTGCCCTGTGTACTGTGTGCTGCTCTGTATAAAGGAGACATATTGCCCTGTGTACTGTGTGTTGCGCTGTATACTGGGGGACATATTACCCTGTGTACTGTGTGTTGCGCTGTATACTGGGGGACATATTACCCTGTGTACTGTGTGCTGCGCTGTATACTGGGGACATATTACCCTGTGTACTGTGTGCTGCGCTGTATACTGGGGACATATTACCCTGTGTACTGTGTGCTGCGCTGTATACTGGGGACATATTACCCTGTGTACTGTGTGCTGCGCTGTATACTGGGGACATATTACCCTGTGTACTGTGTGCTGCTCTGTATAAAGGAGACATATTGCCCTGTGTACTGTGTGTTGCGCTGTATACTGGGGGACATATTACCCTGTGTACTGTGTGTTGCGCTGTATACTGTAGACATATTTCACTGTGTGCTGCGCTGTATACTGTGGACATATTGCCCTGTGTTCTGTGTGCTGTGCTGTATACTGGAGACATATTACCCTGTGTACTGTGTGCTGCGCTGTATACTGGAGACATATTACCCTGTGTACTGTGTGCTGCGCTGTATACATTGGGGTCCATATATAAACACATATGTGTGGTTCACTCTGTTTTGACTGTTTATTTTTATCACCCATTCTTGTGTACATTATTAAAACTGTGTGCTATCAGTGTGCCATCTGTGTATTTTCAGTATGAATATATAGAAAATGAAATTACAGAGTTTCTCCTATACTTTGCAATGTTAAACACGTGCAGCACACGGACTGTACACTGCTGTCATCCATGTGCTGTTTGTGTTTTTCATGGATCCATAAACTTGTATCAGTCTTTGTCATTAGTTCTGCCGGAAAAACACGGACTTGTGGGCAGCACCATTGGTTAAAATAGGTACATGCGGCATCTCTGTAGTAAGCTCGGATCTGATCTCGTATCTCTGTAGTAGTCTCAGTTCTGATCTTGTATCTCTGTAGTAAGCTCGGATCTGATCTTGTATCTCTGTAGTAATCTCGGTTCTGATCTCGTATCTCTGTAGTAATCTCGGTTCTGATCTCGTATCTCCTTAGTAAGGTCAGTACAGAGGAGCAGTGTGTGGGGGGATATAATACAAAGGAGCAGTGTGTGTGGGAGAGATATTATACAGAGGAGCAGCGTGTGTGAGGATATTATGCACAGGGGCATTGAGTGGGGGGATATTATATATGGGGCAGTGTTGGAGAGATATTATGGAGAGGGGCGGTGTTGAGGTTGTATTATGAAGAGGGGCAGTGTAGGGGTGTATTATTAATTTTCTGAGGGAAATACTTCATTTTCTGGAACAAGTTCAAGGATGCTAACAATTTTGACTGTGTGTGTATGTATATGTGTATATATACTGTATATATACACAAACACCCACACATTTTTCCAAGATTGGCGGTGAGGTTGTGGAAGGTTAGCGAGGTGGAGGCGGAGCTGGGGTGGATCCTAGGTGGAGTCTCAAGGGGGCCCTAAATTTTGCCAGTATGGGGCCCTGAAATTTCTACTGGCGGCCCTGTTCATGGACAAAGTGTTACGTCACCGCCGGAGTCTGCTCCAGCGACTTCTGCTCCGATCGCCAGGCGACGCCGTGTTCCTGCCGTGGATGGTGCTGGTGATGGGAGAGACGTCGATGCCAGCGGCACCAGTGGGCGCAGGCTCCAATCATCCACTGGGCTGGGTTAGCTTGGGATCTGCAGTACCGCTGGCTGACTGTGGGTGGCATGTATCTTCCAGCTGAAGTTGCCAGCGTTCAGCTACAACCAATGGGAAGACACCACACCCTTCTTATTTCCCCTCCTGTCACATGATCACTGCCAGATATAGTTCTGATTTTCCTGGCTCCTGTTACGTCCTATTCTGTGGGTGATTCCTGTGTTGACTTCTGCGTGTTTTTGACTACCCTCCTGCCTACTGTTTTTGTACCTTGCTGCCCGACCCGGATCTGACCTCTGCTATGTTTGCTGACTACGTCACTGTCTGCCGATTCTGTCCCTGTTCCGCAATTCCTGGTTTGACCCTGCCTGACTACTACTCTCATCGGACTGCAGCCTTCCACAGGTAGTGATCTCCAGGGTCCTGTGTAATTCCAAATCCCTGTATAGGGGTTAAAGGGTTTCAGGGTTCTGGGGGTCCTACTTGGTGAGTGGCTTCCCTCTAGTCTCCCCTTTACAGCCCATCTGAGTCTGTGGATCCAGGCAGGCATTACACAAACCGTGAGATGACAAATGTGCTTTTATAGTTGTGTGTCTGCCTTTTGGTCTTCTGTGACCAGAAGATTGGCCATTTGATTAACAAAAATACTTTGGTACAAGCCTGTGTGCTAAAGCAACATCACCTACACCATCTGATGAGAGCGCCTGTTCTAAACCAATGACACTGGGCAGGATGCCTCCATACATTCTATGATACACACTAATTACTGACTGGCTCATCAAGATAGGCTAAGTTCACATTTCCGCTAAAATGTATCAGTCACAATCCGCCGCTCTGGTAAACAACGCTATCTGTTTAGCGGATTCCGTTGTGTCCCATAGACTTGCATTAGTGGCGGATTGCGACTGATGACCCTGCGTTGCGTCCGCTGCGTCGCGGTCCATCGTTTTTTGACTGACCGCTGGGCGGGGAGCAACGCAGAATGTAACGTTTTTCTGGCCGTCAAAATTGACGCACCCGCAGGAATCCGCCGCAGTCCGTCACGCTTGTAATGTATGTTTATAGTGCTGGATTCTGTCGTAATCCGTCTTATTCCTTACTCCTGGATTCCATCATGCTCTACTGAGCATGCCCAGCAGGTTTGGCACAACCACTGGGCTGTTCCAAACACAAACGGATCATGACTGATCCGTCAAAAAACGGACGCACAGCGGATGCAACGGATCAGTTTTTTCACAGGATTCCTGTGAGAGGAATCCTGTGAAAGGCTAAGTTCACATTTCCGTTGTTTTGCATCAGTCACATGCGTTGCTTGACACATGTGACTGATGCGTTGTACAACGGATGACAACGGTGACAAAGAAAAGAATTTCTTTGTCGGACTCCGTTGTGTGCGGGGGCGGAGTTCGAGGGGCGGAGCTGAGGATGTCAGTGCCGCGGTCTGCATGGCTGGGGACAGGTGAGTGTGTGTGTGTGTGTGTGTGTGTCTACATGCGTGTGTACATGCGGGGTGCGGGAGGGGGCGGAGCGCGAGGGGGCGGAGCCGAGCGGGGCCGTGGAGCTGAGGACGTCAGTGCCGCGGGGACTGCAGGGCTGGGGACAAGTGAGTGTGAGTGTGTGTCTGAGTGTACACATGTGGAGTGCGGGAGGGGGCGGAGCCGAGTGGTGAAGTGTCGGCGTCCTTGCACACTGTATCCAGGGTAAATATCGGGTATAAGCAAAGCACTTTTTGCTTGGTTACCCGATATTTATCCTGGATACCAGCTTAGCGCGGGCTCCCTGCACCCGTAACCACTGTAAATATCGGGTAACTAACCAAAGCGCATTGCTTGGTTACCCGATGTTTATCCTGGTTACGGGGGCGGGGAGCCAGAGAGCGCATGCGCAGCGAAATCTTACGGATCGCGCTGCTCAAAAAACGTTACATGCTGGGTTGCTCCCGTCTGGCGGTCAGTTAAAAAACAACTGACCGCGACGCAGCGGATGCAACGCAGCATCATCAGTCACAATCTGTCACTAATAGAAGCCTATGGGGAAAAACAGGATTCCTGCAAAATATTTTGCAGGATACCGTAATTCCTCAAGGCTACGGATTGTGACTGATACAAAACAACGGAAGTGTGAACTTAGCCAAAAACACATCCGTTGCATCAGTTGACAACTTAAAAACGACTGATCCGTTGCTGATGGACCTGACGGATTTAAAACAACGGAAGTGTGAACCTAGCCATACTGAGGTTCCTTCAACAAGGTTATAGTATATCTTTACATTGCCGGTCGGCAAAAAAACCACCTGATGGTCTGAAGCAGAACCCTGGTTGCGTAGTGTGTTGGTGACATACTGTACATGCGTGTACGTACGCAGCTTTGTGTAGTCAGTAAAGGATTATGGCAGTGGCCTTGTGGTGACCAAAACTCATGGGGAACGGGTGAAATGGTAAACAAGTGGTTGTTGGATGTTTCCACAGGTATCACATTTATGAAAAGTCCTGCAAAAGGCACAAATCACTCCAGCTCAGCAAAAGATGCATGAAGCAAGTGCACCAGTTACAGCCGCCATTGCTGGGTGAGGACTCATACCCTCCTTCCAGGTTTTGTCCTGGGGTCCCATACCTATTTGTTGTATACCCATGAACAACACCTCTGTAGTGTGCTTTTACTTTCACACCAGACCATTCTGCCTCCGGTATTCTGTGGCTCTGGTTCCCGGTCTTCAGTCTACTTTCAGGTAGTATGTTGTGTAGGACATATACAATGTTAGCCCCCCATAATACCTGTAAGGATGCTTGGGACAGGAGCTGACATTATCACATAACAATCGGTCATGGAGCCCCCTATAATTCCCATTTCTGCAATACTGAAAGTTGTAGTGATAACTCCCATCATTGCTACGGTGTAAGGAGAAATCCAGACATAAAAAACACACATCACAATATATACTGTACAGATCTTTTTTTATTGGCATAGCAATATTACCGGCTCTTTTAGAAATTAAAGAATGGTCATGGTGACTCTCAGGGCCGGTGAAGACCACAGAACTAGCTATGGTCATTTGTGGGCAGCCTGAGGGCCACCGGACCCAAAGATCCAGAGGAAGGCAAACAAACCCCCCGGAGAGTTCTACCTCAGGGGGGGAAAAAATTCCTTCCTGACCCCAGGTTTGGCGATCGGATATTTCCCTGGATCTCGTCTGTCCTGCTGCATATTGCTGTATATCATCTGTACGTAATAATCAGCTCAGGAGAGAGGACCCTGTAAAGAAAAAAATATATATATTAATCTGGTCCTAATATAGAATACTGTATACCCACTGCTGATGAGAGCTTACAATCTAATATACAATATACCCACTGCTGCTGAGAGCTTACAAACTAATATGCACCGTGCTCCTAGGAGCTTACAATCTAATATACAATATACCCACTTCTCCTGAGAGCTTACAGACTAATATACACCCTGCTCCTAGGAGCTTACAATCTAATATACAATATAACCACTGCTCCTGAGAGCTTACAGACTAATATACACCCTGCTCCTAGGAGCTTACAATCTAATGTATATGTATGAACCCTAGGATTACTTACCTGGACTTACTTACCTTACCTCCTCAAACTGTCGGGCTCTAGTGATACAAAATGGTTCCAGATTAGAACTTTGTACATTCCATATCGGTTGTGATATCACGTGTTGTCTGTGATGTCATGTGACCTGTGAAGTCATTTGATGTCTATGCACACTGTGATGTCATCATCACGGCCCCTTCTGTTTTCCGTATCAAGCTTATAACATTGAGTAAGCAAGCTATATACAAGCTATAGATAACTCCCACCATTATTTTTAATTTGTAACAATCATTTAAATGAACCTTTTTATTTTGAAGGGTTTCGCCAAGTTTTACAAGTTGTCAGCTGCCCATAGGATAGGTGATATTTTTCTGAAGGTGAGAGCCTGACTGATGGAGCCTCAACCCATCCTGAGATGAGGGCTCTGCATTTCTCCATCTATATGGAGCTGTGGCAAAACATGGCACATATGCACCCCCGATCCATTAATGTGCTATGGGAGATATACAGCACTGAGTACAGCATTGGGCCAGCCCTCCATTCAGATGTGGTTCTCAGGTCCAACTGCTGAGACCCCATGAATATTCACTAATGCCTAAGACACACGGCATGAAAATCAGAGCGAGTGGAATACGATGAAACATATTACTCTATGTGCCAGCACCCATGAGCGATTATTTTCTCAGCCCTAATCAGACCGAGAAAACAATCGGAGCATGCTGCGAGTGTAATGCGTTCCTTGTTTCTCTTGCACCCATTCAAGTCTATGGGGGGAGAGAAAAATCGCACTGCACATGCAGAACACCGGTGTACCACGAGTGCAGGGCGAGATTGGCAATAGCCGGCAACGGAGAGGAGAGGGAGATGAATCCCTCCCAGCGCCGACCTGCCCCTGCTCAGAGCCGGCCCTGCCCTCCTCAGGGCTGGCTCGCCCCAACTCGTGCCGGCTTACACCTCCTCAGCGCTGGCCTGGCCCTCCTCCGAGCCAGCCCGCCCCCCGCAGCTGTCGTCCGATCTCATGATCGGTCCTCAGTCGCAGTGACACTCGCATGACACTCAGCTCCCGCTGTGCTGCCAGAGCGAGCGAAGTGTCATGTGAAGATCGCAGTAGTCCCCCGTGTGGCCCCCGCCTAACTCGAAAGATTGGAACAACCCGTTAATCCACATGCATTGCTCTATCAACTAAAGGAAAATACTGGGCTCCATACTGCATTCCTGAGTGCAATAAACTGCAAGTAACAAGTCACCGAGTCCTGATCCAACAGGACCCAGCGAACTGACAATAGAGAATTATAGCATTCTATAATGGGATATGTTACAAAAAGGGCATATTTTGTCCAGACTAATGGCAAAACTACTCCGAAATGGAGCCACATGGAGTTGTCCCAACTGAACCATCCCATTAGAGCATATAGATGTCATAGGGGGGCAAACACAGCTGATTGCTGAGGGTTTCGGCTTCCAGATCAGTGATCAGCTGATCGCCAGCAAGTCATCAGTTAAGCAATAGGTTGTCCAGATGTAAGCCTGGGATCACACATGGCACATTGTCGCCCAGATGGGCTAGAAACATGTGAAGGTACCTAAGAAATATCTTTCCATTACAGAACATCATGACTATCACAGCCAGGGCAGCTTTCTGCTGGTAATTTTGAGGTGTTACTGGTACAGTTCTGAATTCCACTACACCCCCCCCCCGCCCCCGATGCATCATGTGGGATGGAGACCCTGTATAATGAGAGCGGTCTACCTGGACTTGTCCTCTTCAAGCTGTCAGACTGTAATGACACAAGATGGCTCAGCTGTAGCACGTTGTACATTCTATACCAGTTGTGATGTCATGTGATACCTGTGATGTCATGTGCTTTGTGATGTCATCATAGCTGCCACTGCTGCTTAATAGATCACATTTACAGGCATAAGAAATAGATGAATTATTATAAAAACGTATATATAAAAATGGGCTTTAATGCAGTCTGGGATTAATTTATACACCGTTATATACAGGGTGGTCCAAAAGTAGGTTGACAGTGTGTGTAATAGGGTTATCAAACATGGTATAAAGTGAAACTGACTCAGTTGCCCTTAGCAACCAATCAGATTCCACCTTTCATTTTCCAGAGTCTGCGAAGAATGAAAAGTGGAATCTGATTGGTTGCTAAGGGCAACTGAGTCAGTTTCACTTTACACCATGTTTGATAACCCTATTACACATACTGTCCACCTACTTTTGGACCACCCTGTGTATTACTGTTTCTAGGCGTTAGTCATGTCATACTCCACCTCCTACCCTGCACATTATATGTATATGATCAGAAGCTTTAACAAACAGTAGTTTATTAGATTAACCCCTTCACAACATTCGCCGTACATTTACGATGCATGTCGGAAGTAGTAGGTGTATAGAGCACGCATCACGGGGTCAAACTCTGACAGCGGGATTTATCATGTGCCAGCATTTGTGCGAGTCATTCAAAGCACGCAAAGCTCCTGTGGTGTGATCGCGGGTCACAGATGGCTTGCTATGACAGCAGGGGGACTACTGAAGACCTCCATACTTGTCATTGCAGAGCTCCTTTGAAACCTGCCTGTGGCCTGAGCTTCAAAGGAGACAGTGATGTCTTCTACAAACTGCAATGGTGGGGCATTACTGTATACAGCACAAGTGATCAGATGATCGCAGGTTATAGCCCCCTAAGGCGACTATTTAAAAAGAGGTGAAAAATAAAAAACAGTTTTAAAAAAGATGAAAAAACCCTTAAAAATTCAAGTCTGCCTCCTTTTGCTCCATACAAAAATACTAATTAAAAAAAAAAATACACATGTGGTATCGATGGGTTCAGAAAGTACGACCTATCAAAATATAAAATGAATTAACTGGATTGGTAAATACTGTAATAAAAAAAAATTAAGAATGCCAAAATTGCGTTTTTTTTACCATTCGTTATGACAGCACCACCGTGAGAGAGAGGTTCCGCCCATCCTGAATAGGAAACCCACTTGAAACTAAAAGGGGGCGGTACCTCTCCCCAGCTCCAGTTTTGGGTTTCCTGTTCAGAAGAGGAGACCTTGAAAATGGAGATCCCCCTGTGTACTGTGTGTTGCGCTGTATACTGGGGGACATATTACCCTGTGTACTGTGTGCTGCGCTGTATACTGGGGACATATTGCCCTGTGTACTGTGTGCTGCGCTGTATACTGGGGACATATTGCCCTGTGTACTGTGTGCTGCGCTGTATACTGGGGACATATTACCCTGTGTACTGTGTGCTGCGCTGTATACTGGGGACATATTACCCTGTGTACTGTGTGCTGCGCTGTATACTGGGGACTTATTGCCCTGTGTACTGTGTGCTGCGCTGTATACATTGGGGTCCATATATAAACACATATGTGTGGTTCACTCTGTTTTGACTGTTTATTTTTATCACCCATTCTTGTGTACATTATTAAAACTGTGTGCTATCAGTGTGCCATCTGTGTTTTTTCGGTATGAATATCTAGAAAATGAAATTACAGAGTTTCTCCTATACTTTGCAATGTTAAACACGTGCAGCACACAGACTGTACACTGCTGTCATCCATGTGCTGTTTGTGTTTTTCATGGATCCATAAACTTGTATCAGCCTTTGTCATTTAGTTCTGCCGGAAAAACACGGACTTGTGGGCAGCACCATTGGTTAAAATAGGTACATGCGGCATCTCTGTAGTAAGCTCGGTTCTGCTCCCGTATCTCTGTAGTAATCTCGGTTCTGATCTCGTATCTCTCTAGCAAGCTCAGTTCTGATGTTGTATCTCTGTAGTAAGCTCAGTTCTGATCTCGTATTTCTGTAGTAATCTCGGTTCTGATCTCGTATCTCTCTAGCAAGCTCAGTTCTGATGTTGTATCTCTGTAGTAAGCTCAGTTCTGATCTCGTATCTCTGTAGTAAGCTCAGTTCTGATCTTGTATCTTTGTATTAATCTCGGTTCTGATCTTGTATCTTCGTGGTAAGCTCAGTACAGATGAGCAGTGTGTAGGGGGATATAATACAAAGGAGCAGTGTGTGTGGGAGAGATATTATACAGAGGAGCAGCGTGTGTGAGGATATTATACACAGGGGCATTGTGTGGGGGGATATTATATATGGGGCAGTGTTGGAGAGATATTATGGAGAGGGGCGGTGTAGCGGTGTGTTATGGAGAGGGGCGGTGTTGAGGGTGTATTATGAAGAGGGGCAGTGTAGGGGTGTATTATTAATTTTCTGAGGGAAATACTTCATTTTCTGGAACAAGTTCTAGGGTGCTAACAATTAACAATTTTGACACTGTGTGTGTGTGTGTGTGTGTGTGTGTGTAATATATATATATATATATATATATATATAAATTATATGTATGTATGTATGAGGCTGTGGAAGGTTTGCGGGGTGGAGGCGGAGCTGGGGTGGATCCTGGGTAGAGTCTCAAGGGGGCCCCAAAATTTTGCCAGTATGGGGCCCTGAAATTCCTAGTGGCGGCCCTATTCATGGATGAAGTGTAAGATGACAAATGTGCTTTTATAGTTGTGTGTCTGTCTTCTGGTCTTCTGTGACCAGAAGATTGGCCATTTGATTAACAAAAATACTTTGGTACAAGCCTGTGTGCTAAAGCAACATCACCTACACCATCTGATGAGAGCGCCTGTTCTAAACCAATGACACTGGGCAGGATGCCTCCATATATTCGATGATACACACTAATTACTGACTGGCACATCAAGATACTGAGGATACTTTAGGTGATCCTGCTAACTATAGTCTTAAGGCCCCCATAACAGTTGACAATGCTTCAGTCAATTGTTCGGCCAACAACCATCAGCCGTCTCTTCCATTCGGCCGAGTGCTCCTGTATTCTCTTAGAAAGCCCTTGATGGACATCTCTACCGGGGGTTTATCATTTGGACATGCCTGATCAACATCTCACCCGACAATAAGTTGGCCGGGGCCCCTAAACACATTAGACTACTATTAATAAACTGAAATAACACTCATGTTTGTTCTAACTTTCACCTATTCACTCATTGCCTATGTTACTTTTTTCCTGTGAATGAAATGAGACACTCAGTGTGTTATACTCACATTTCCTCCCCTTGATATCTCCATCCTGGTGGCTGATGGCTTTATGGTGCCCTCAGGGTATGGGTTATACTACCTGCATTATACAAGGTCAATTCCCTAGATTTCATCTAATATATAAAGCTGAATGTATGTATGTGTGTGTGTGTGTGTGTGTGTGTGTGTGTGTGTGTGTGTGTGTGGGATTGGCATCTGCACCGTCGCAGCTACAGCCACAAAAGTTTGCACACTCACACTTCTGGACCCCGAGAGCGTAATAGGCTATGTTTTGAGGGGAAATTTTAACCCCACGCTTTACAGTTATTCACCAAAAAACCTGCCTCCATTAAAGTGAGTGGAGCTGGGAGGCACAGTGCAGCCAGAACTTCAGAAGAATGCTCAGCCACGCCCTTAAATGGAATGTTGGCGTGTCACAATGCAGCCAGGGAAAGAGACAGACACAGACAGGGAAAGAGGCAGACACAAAGAGACAGAGAAAGAGACAGACCGACAGGGAAAGAGACAGACAGGGAAAGATAGGGAAAGAGAGAGACAGGTTAAGAGACAGACACAGACAGGTAAAGAGACAGACACAGGGAAACAGACAGACAGGGAAAGAGAGCGAAAGAGACAGACAGGGTAAGAGACAGACAAAGACAGGTAAAGAGACAGACAAAGAGACACACAGGGAAAGAGACAGACAGGGAAAGAGAGGGAAAGAGACAGACAAGGAAAGAGACAGACAGGGAAAGTGACAGAGATAGACAGACCTGGAAAGAGAGAGATAGACAGGGAAATAGATTGAGACAGACAGAGAAAGAGACAGAGACAGTCAGAGACAGACAGGGAAAGAGACAGACAGACAGGGAATGAGACAGACAGGGAAAGATAGGGAAAGAGAGAGACAGGTAAAGAGACAGACACAGGGAAACAGACAGACAGGGAAAGAGAGCGAAAGAGACAGACAGGGTAAGAGACAGACAAAGACAGGTAACGAGACAGACAAAGAGACACACAGGGAAAGAGACAGACAGGGAAAGAGAGGGAAAGACAGACAAGGAAAGAGACAGACAGGGAAAGTGACAGAGATAGACAGACCTGGAAAGAGAGAGATAGACAGGGAAATAGATTGAGACAGACAGAGAAAGAGACAGAGACAGTCAGAGACAGACAGGGAAAGAGACAGACAGACAAAGAGAGAGAGAGTCAGAGAGATATATACAGAGGGGTAGACAGACAGAATGCGAGAGAAACAGAGAGACAGTTACTATCCCGGACAGCGCCGGGTGCTACAGCTATCTAATATATAAAGCTGAATGTGTGTATGTATGTGTGATTGTACGTGTGTGTGTGTATGTCTGGGATTGGCATCTGCACCGTCGCATTTACAATCACAAAATTTTGCACACTCACACGTCTGGACCCCGAGAGCATCATAGGCTATGTTGTGAGAGGAAATTTTAACCCGGCACATTCCAATTTACCAATCAATTTTGCCCCTATCTACATAATGGGGAAAAAGTGAAACGAAAAGTGTATCCACACCGTCACATTTACAATCACAAAATTTTGCACAGACACCTCATGTGATCCAGGGAACGTCGTAGACTATGTTTTGACAGGAAAATGTAACCACGCGCTTTACAGTTACTCTCCAAAAAACATGCCTTTATTAAAGTAAATGGAGCCTGGAACTACAGGTTATTAGTAGGAGCTGTGAGTGGTTGCTATAGGAACAAAAGACATTCATAGTATAAGAAGCTTATATGTGAGGTAATAAGATGTCGGTGGGGAGACGGATAGAGAGAGACAGGGAGAGAGACAGACAGAGACAGACGGTGAAAAAGACAGACAGAGACAGACCTGGAAAGAGACAGACCTGGAAAGAGACAGACCTGGAAAGAGACAGACCTGGAAAGAGACAGACCTGGAAAGAGACAGACCTGGAAAGAGACAGATGGGGATAGAGAGAAATAGAGACAGACAAAGACATGCAGACAGGGACAGGCAGACAGGGAAGGAGGAGACAGCCAGAGAGACAGACAAAGATAGATGGGGAAAGACACAGACCTTGATAGAGACAGATGGGGAAAGAGACAGAGAAATAGAGACAGACAAAGACAGGCAGACAGGGAAAGAGACAGACAGGAAAAGACACTGACAAAGAGACAGGGAGACAAACCTGGGAAAGAGACAGAACTGGAAAGAGACAGATGGGGAAAGAAACAGAGAGATAGAGACAGACAAAGAAAAAGACAGAGACAGGCAGACGGGGAAAGAGGCAGACGGGGAAAGAGGCAGACGGGGAAAGAGGCAGACGGGGAAAGAGGCAGACGGGGAAAGAGGCAGACGGGGAAAGAGGCAGACGGGGAAAGAGGCAGACGGGGAAAGAGGCAGACGGGGAAAGAGGCAGACGGGGAAAGAGGCAGACGGGGAAAGAGGCAGACGGGGAAAGAGGCAGACGGGGATAGAGGCAGACGGGGACAGACGGGGATAGAGGCAGACGGGGACAGACGGGGATAGAGGCAGACGGGGATAGAGGCAGACGGGGACAGACGGGGATAGAGGCAGACGGGGACAGACGGGGATAGAGGCAGACGGGGACAGACGGGGATAGAGGCAGACGGGGACAGACGGGGATAGAGGCAGACGGGGACAGACGGGGAAAGAGGCAGACGGGGACAGACGGGGAAAGAGGCAGACGGGGACAGACGGGGAAAGAGGCAGACGGGGACAGACGGGGAAAGAGGCAGACGGGGACAGACGGGGAAAGAGGCAGACGGGGACAGACGGGGAAAGAGGCAGACGGGGACAGACGGGGAAAGAGGCAGACGGGGACAGACGGGGAAAGAGGCAGACGGGGACAGACTGGGAAAGAGGCAGACGGGGACAGACTGGGAAAGAGGCAGACGGGGACAGACTGGGAAAGAGGCAGACGGGGACAGACTGGGAAAGAGGCAGACGGGGACAGACTGGGAAAGAGGCAGACGGGGACAGACGGGGAAAGAGGCAGACGGGGACAGACGGGGAAAGAGGCAGACGGGGACAGACGGGGAAAGAGGCAGACGGGGACAGACTGGGAAAGAGGCAGACGGGGACAGACTGGGAAAGAGGCAGACGGGGACAGACGGGGAAAGAGGCAGACGGGGACAGACGGGGAAAGAGGCAGACGGGGACAGACGGGGAAAGAGGCAGACGGGGAAAGAGGCAGACGGGGACAGACGGGGAAAGAGGCAGACGGGGACAGACGGGGAAAGAGGCAGACGGGGACAGACGGGGAAAGAGGCAGACGGGGACAGACCTGGAAAGAGACAGACGGGGACAGACCTGGAAAGAGACAGACAGAGACAGACAGACAGACGGGGAAAGAGACAGACGGGGAAAGAGACAGATCTGGAAAGAGACAGATCTGGAAAGAGACAGATCTGGAAAGAGACAGATCTGGAAAGAGACAGATCTGGAAAGAGACAGATCTGGAAAGAGACAGATCTGGAAAGAGACAGACGGAGCACATTACTTGGCCAATTTAGTTAAATCTGTGTGGAATATCTGTGGTGTTCAAATATATGTTGTGAAATGCTTCTATTAGCTTAGTTTTTGCCTTTTAATAATTACATTTATATCTATTTGTTTTGTGTTTTTTGTGTGCAGAATACATTTTTGTTAATACATTCTATTTTGTTAACAGCAGTTACTAACCCGGGCGAAGCCGGGTAGCACAGCTAGTTCATTATAAATTCACACATTTAGTTTTACACGTTGTTTTTAACACTTTTAAGAATTAAAAATGTTTTATCGATAAAGTTACACGATTATTTAATTTTAATTTTATTATATTATACAAGATCATATATGTGCCATCAAAATCTCATTTTTTTCTCAATCCTATCATCTCTGAGTCTCTGGTATACACGTTGACAGCAGTGAGGAAACAGTCACAATCTTCCTTCCATCCTAAGGCCAACACCTACAATAGTTCGAGGTCAGCTGAACCCACTGATATTGGCGACATCGGCTGACAGTCTAATGTGTATGTGGAACTTTCGTCCAATGATGGTGTCAGGGGGAGAGGAGGATCCGGCCTGTTGAGTTTCAGCAGTCGATCCTTTTGTTCGTTTAGCCAACAGCTTTTCTCCCTCTCTCCTTCGCAGCCGGCTATTGCCATTCTCGCCCTGCACTCACAGTACACCGGTGTACTGCGAGTGCAGTGCGATTTTTCTCTCGCCCCATAAACTTGAATGGGTGCGAGAGAAACCTGGATCACATTACAGTCGCAGCATGCCCATACATATGCCTCATATGCATGCCCATCCTCCCGCCGATCATCTCTCAGCGCTGAAGTCGGCGCTGACAGGTGTGCGAGATGATGGGCAGGGGGGTGCATGCTTAATAATCAGCCTGCCCGCATGATCACCCCTGGCAACTACAGCCTGGAGTGATCATGTGCGGCTGTATTCACTGCCCCCCACGCATCATCATCAGCGCGGGGGGCAGTGAATAAGTATGGTATACTCACCGGCCACTGATCCCCTTCAGCACCGCGATGTCCTCCTTTCTGTGTCAGCAGCAGCGCCACTGACCTGTATGGAGCCGTTCCCCTGCAGCATCGCGATGTCCTCCTGTCTGCCAGCTCGCTGATGTGTGTAGAGAACGGTCAGCACAGCGATGACGTCATCCCTGTGTGCACTGCTAGTCTCCACACACATCAGTGAGCCGGCAGACAGGATGACATTGCGATGCTGCAGGGGAACGGCTCCACACAGGTCAGTGGCGCTGCTGCTGACACAGACAGGAGGACGAGCGATGCTGCAGGGAGTGAGGAAAGGTGAGTATAAACGTTTATTTTTTTCTGTGCCACAGGATACAGGTGTCTCATAGATGACTGCCATTACTAATCTAGGGCTTAGTAGCAGCTGTGAGCTGTCATTAACCCCTGATGTTACCCTGATTGCCACTGCACCAGGGCAATCGGAATGAGCCAGGTAAAGTGCCTGCATTGTCAGAAGCTGTCAGCTTTATCATGGCTGAGTATCAAAATAGGGGGGACCGCATGACTTTTTTTTTTCTAATTATTTAAATATTTTTTTAAAAAGCCCCATACAGTTCTCTATATTTTGATACACAGCCAAAATAAGCTCAGGGCAGGGGGCTGCAGCCTGTAGCTATATGCTTTATCTGTGCTGGGTATCACAATATGGGGGAACCCTACACCAATTTTTTTAAATGTATTTATTTTTACACTACTATGCATACACAGCGGCTGTGATTTCAAACAGTCAGACACGTCGTCACACAGGGTGGGGGCGCAGTATGACTGCAACCAATCACAGACACCTGGACTGCCAGTGGGCGGGTGCAGCAGTGCATATGCATGAGGTTAATGAGCGACCCTGGAAGTAGCATTACAGCCACGTGGAGACTGGTATGTACAACGCGCCAGCTCTAATCCCCCAATCCCTTTCTATCACCATTTTTTTACAGCTCATGATTCAAGTCCATATTGACTTATATGGGGATCAGCGTCCAGGCAAATATTCAAGCTCAATTCTGGGCCAGAACTGGATTTATTTATTTAAATCCGGTTGGACCTGACAATTCCGGATATCTGCGGGTTTACCCATCACTTGTGGCAAAACAACTTGGAAGTTGCTGTCTACAGAATGGGCAAAAATTTCAGCCTCTGGATGTGCAAAACTGGTAGAGACACCCCCAAGAGACTTACAGCAGTAATTGCAGCAAAAGGTGGTGCTACAAAGTATTGACTCAGGGGGGCTGAATACAAATGAAGTCGCAATTTCATATTTATTTTTTTATAATATTTAGAAAACCAGGTATAATTTCCTTTACACTTCACAAATACTTGCTACTTTGTGTGTGTTGGTAAATCAGATAAAATACCAATAAATTACATTTAGGCTTGTGAGTGCAATATGAAAAAAATGTGGAAAATGCACTGCAAATTTGTGCCGATTTACACTACAGTTCAAAACTTTAGTGTCACTTGTACTTTTCTTTCAAAAATAAAGAAATATCTATTTTTTTTCAATGAAGCTAACATTAAATTAAACAGAAATACACTCTATACATTGTTAATGTGGTAAATGACTATTCTCGCTGCAAACATCTGGTTTGTAATGCCATATGGCCCATTTCCAACAACCACCACTCCAATGTTCTAATGGTACATTGTGTTTGCCGTGTTAGACGGCTAATGGATGTTTATAATTCCCTTGAAATCCCTTGTGCAAGTATGTTAGCACAGCTGAAAACATTTTTCCTGATTAGAGAAGCTATAAAACTGACCTTTCTTGAGCTAGTTAAGAATCTGGAGCATTACATTTGTTGGTTCCATTAAACTCTCAAAATTGCCAGAAAAAGAGAACTTTCATGTGAAACTCGACAGTCTATTCTTGTTCTTAGAAATGAAGGATATTCCATGCGAGAGACTGCTAAGAAGCTGAAGGTTTCCTACAACGTTCTGTACTACTCCCTTCAGAGGAGAACACAAGCAGGCTCTAACCAGAGTAGAAAGAGAAGTGGGAGGCCGCGCTGCACAACTGAGCAACAAGACAAGTACATTAGAGTCTCTAGTTTGAGAAATCGACGCCTCACAGGTCCTCAACTGGCAGCTTCTTTAAATATTACCCGCAAACGCCAGTGTCTGCGTTTACAGTGAAGAGGGGACTCAGGGATGCTGGCCTTCAGGGCAGAGTGGCAAAGAAAAAGCCATATCTGAGACTGGCTAATAAAAGGAAAAGATTAATATGGGCAAAAAAACACAGACATTGGACAAAGGAGGATTGGAAAAAAGTGTTATGGACAGACGAATCGAAGTTTGAGGTGTTTTGGATCACACAGAAGAACATTTGTGAGACGCAGAACAACTGAACAGATGCTGGAAGAGTGCCTAACGCCATCTGTCAAGCATGGTGGAGGTAATGTGATGGTCTGGGGTTGCTTTGGTGCTGGTAAAGGGGGAGATTTGTACAAGGTAAAAGGGATTTTGAATAAGGAAGGCTATCACTCCATTTTGCAACGCCATGCCATACCCTGTGGACAGCGCTTAATTGGAGCCAATTGCATCCTACAACAAGACAATGACCCAAAGCACACCTCCAAATTATGCATGAGCTATTTAGGGAAGAAGCCGGCAGCTGGTATTCTATCTGTAATAGAGTGGCCAGCACAGTCACCAGACCTCAACCCTATAGAGCTGTTGTGGGAGCAGCTTGACCGTATGGTACGTAAAAAGTGCCCAAAATTATTATTTCAAGTAAAATTCATTATTTCTAACCTCGTCAATGTCTGGACTATATTTTCTATTCATTATGCAGCTCATTTGATAATTAAAAGTATGATTTTTCATGGAAAAGGCAAAATTGTCTGGTGACCCCAAACATTTGAACTGTAGTGTACCTATTTCAGAATTTATCATTCATAGAGAATTTTATAATGAATCTCCAAAAACCCTCGTAGGGACACACAGTTCTGGTGGCTTCCTAAATTTACCGCATGCTGGGAAGTTACTTCTGTGCACTTCTGCCACTCTGCTCCTTCTCTTCCCCCTCCATGGTGTTTTACTGACACTGTAGCTGGATTCCCCTACTATCAGTTTTCCATGGACTTTGTTATCGTGGTATCACAGAATTCAGGGAATTCATCAAGAATGCTGTCTTCCACAACTTGATCCAGAATCTGGCCACATTCACCATTTGGCAAAACTGGCATAAAAACACCAAAGGTCTAAAAAAAGGAAATTCTACAAAAATGTGCAACTTTTTAACGCCCAGTTAGGACCGTACAAGGACATGGTCTGATCATATGACATCTCCTGGGCCGTGGGGGAATCAAAAGTGTATACAAACATTAAAGCATGGCATTACAAATATTTTTTTTTTTTTTAGGTAAAATACATATTTATTTAAAGGCAGAGAAAGGTTTTACCTCCCAAAAAGAATCAGCTGTGATCCAGTGCTGTATCGTCTGTATATTCTCTCTTGCTTCTTCCCCAGCCCAAGGAATGCGGTATTATCAGACCATGTCCCTGTATGGTCAAACACGGCCATTACACAGTACATAGCAGGCATAATTATCGGATCGTCTGAGGTAGTGCATTCCAGAAAACTGGTGCAGCGCTAGAGAAGTCCTGGAGACGGAAGTAGGAGGTTTGGATTCTGGAGGAAGTTAGTCTTAGGCTACTTTCACATTTCCGTCTTTTTTCCTCAGTCACAATCCATTTTGTGACTGTTGTGACTGATGCATCGCAGATAGTGATAAAAATGATACGACGGATCGAGTGAGAGAGAGAGAGAGAGAGAGAGAGAGAGAAAAAACGGAAGTGTGAAAGCAGCCTTAGATAACCTGCAGAACAGAGAGGATGGAGGAGATGTGCAGAACTGTGGAAAGCTTTGTGGGTGAGAGGGAGAACTTTATATTTATCTTAAAATGTCCAGAAAAAAAACTTGACCTCCATACTTACAGCTCATGTTCCTCTTTTAGGATCCCTCTTTCAACACCATGAAACATGACCCACTGCCAAAATCCGAATACTACCTGTACCTGGTGCTGTCACTGGGAATTCACCTCTATTCATTTTATGAGGTCTACGTGTCGTCCAAAGGTAAAAAAATATTTAGAGTTTATGAGGCAGAGGTCAACCTGATCAATAAAATTTGAACTAGTGTAAAATGTGTGCAAATATAATGGGGTTTTCCTACTAAAAAGAATTATCACCTGTGACTTACCCATAAGAGAGGTAATAAATGTAGGAATAGCTGAATGCTGCAATGCCAACTGGTCTTGAGAATAGGATTCTGTGTTCACTATGTTACTGAACAGGGGTGTGCATTGGGGATCTCTAAAATATTATGTTACTGGAACAGGGGTGTGCATTGGGGATCTCTACTATATTTATGGTCTCTGGGTGCAGAGTTTAAACTGCTCCATCTACACGGGATAGGAATCCCCTCATTCATTCAGTAATTTTGACACTCAGTGATTATACATTTATTCCCTATGCTGTAGATAGTTATATATTTTTGGCGTGTAACCTCTTTATGTGATCAGAAGCCTTAAGCTTTGTTCACACTGCATTCTAAGCCATCTTGGCAGTTTTCTAGTATTTCACAGCAGCAATAGCAAATCATTTAGTTCTATTCTTGCTGTCAAATCGATGGACACCTCAACCAACCCCAGTGTAAATCGATAGAGTTCACTGGGTGCCATTAGGATGGGTAATATAGCAGATCGGATGTGGTGTTGTGGCTTTTGTTATAAATGCTGCAGTGATGAGCTCTTCACTACACATCTGTATATTGGATAGTTTCACTTTTCTGTGATCCCATTGTTGATATTTACAGCAGTATTTTGATGGACCACTCAATACATATGGAAACACAGAGTCTGTTTCGACTCGCAACCAAAGACTGGTCTTCAGACATTCAGGGGGTCTTACATGATAGATGTATCCATTAGAGATGAGCAAACCCATGAAAGTTTGGATCCGTGGGTGCAGATGAACCGTAGCGCCATGGGTTCGGACTTGGCCCAATGGAAGTCCTTGATTGGCAATTCGGCTCTCCGCCCACATACAGCCATAAGCAGAACACTTCGGGGAGAAGGTGGGCGGACTTTTTCCATTTTTCAGGAGGGGGTTGCAGACTACATCCAAACACACTGTTGTTACCCCTTGTACGAGCCATACAAACACTACAAGTGGCTCGCACTAGGCTGAGCACCAAGCTTACCTGAGTACAGCGATGCTCTAGTGTACCTGAACTACAAACCTGAAATCTGTTTGTTTTTATAAAAAAAAAGTTGGTGTTTGGCCCAAAAACCAAGCACTAAATCTCGGATTCGCTCATCTCTAGTGTCCATTTAAACCACCATGTTAGATGTCAGCTCCTCTACAATACAAATCATCCAAAGAAATAATCTTGCCGTTCTATTTATAGAGTGATTAAAACAGTGATTTAAAATATTTTAAAAGTCCATAGAACAGCATGCTCCATGTATTTTGTCCGACAAAGGGTTTCGCCTTTCTGGTGTTGTCAAGGGCACACCCCTGGACTAAGCCAGAATGGTGAAACCCTGCGTCAGGCAAGATAAATGAGACGTGCTGTTTTATGGTTTTATGGAGTTTTAAATTAACCTAAAGTAGCATTGTAGGATTATTTGTATTGGGGAGGATTTGACACTGATCCATGGGGGTTGAAATGGAGACATCTATCTTATGAGACTCCTGATCATACTATAAGAACACCTGACTCTGGTCGTGAGTTGATACTGAATCTGTATTGCCGGGTGTTTTTAGTTGTCTGACATTAAATTTATTGTGACTTTTCTTCAAGGGCTATTAAGTGTATATAGATTTATCGCCAGTGCACTTACTTTCTTATATTTACAGCAGTTTCTCTGTTGTGCAGATCATGAAGAGATCATCGAGGAAGAAGTTGGACTGGAAAGAAATATTTATTTTGAGGGTTTAAAAAAGGTACCGATCCTTGTCTTATTCTGTTTTAGATTATGATGGCATCCTCTGTGGAGTTTTTCTGTTTCAGAAGCCTTGTAAAACTTTGTATAACACCAAAACATAAGGAATTTTTTTAAAAAAAAAAAAAAAGAGGGGTAGGAAGAAAGGGCAACTTTCCAGACATCGCACTATGAGAAAATGGCGTACACTTGTGGTGGAGGGCACGGGGCAGGCAGTGGTAGTAGTGGTGCATACAGGGAAAACAGCAGGTCACAGCACAGCTTGTCATTAACCCCTCGCCTCCCCAGTGCCGCACCACACACAGGAGGACTCGTAACAGTTTCAGGCGATGCCACATTCACATTCTCAGGAAATAAAGTCCAGTCAAACTTTCTTTTCTCAAAACAAGCCAACTTTATTTTCCGTTATCTTCACATCATCTCGGTCCGCACTTTGCCGGCACCGGTACTCTTCCCATAGGGGTTCCTGACATCTTTTCCTCTCATGCATAATTTAGCAGCAGTCCATATCTCTGGCACCTGGGTACTTTCTGTCACCTCTAGGCCTCTCCTTCCATCACTACACTTCACACTGGCACGAAATGGGTAATGAAGTCCATTGGGTCACTTCACCCCACCCACAGGGGATGCTCGCACATGAGAAGCACCGCTACAGACAGGGCTCTCCCATCCGTGCCCAGGCCATCCAGCCATACCCTTCTACCTGAGGGCGCACTTACCTTTCTGTGAGTGAGGAATTCGCTAAGTATTAACAGCCAGATGAAACGGACGCCAGACCCCCGACCGTTGGATTAAATCCCTCTCCTTGGGGGACGTGGTTGACCAATCCCGACCGGATCCCGCGTGTCACGGCCGCAGGAGTGACCCATAGGATCAGAACCTTCATGGTGGGGTTATTACTCTTACATCTTCCTAGGGACTCCCCTGCTGTCAACTTCCTATATCACCCTTTTATACATGCTGCTCTCCTCCTCTTCCTTAACTCTTTCCCTGCTCACGCAGGTGCCAGGACAGCCGTGCTACAACAATGCCACCTGGAGGCTTTTTATACAATTCACATGAACATTATACATTACACTTACATTTTACACATTATACATAGACCATCAGTGTGCCGGCTATTTCTGCAGGGGTGGGCATAACCCTGACCCACCTACACACTCACTAAAATAGTTGAGCAGAGTATAATTCCATACAGACAATCATAGTCTTTAGAATAAGAGGCCTCATTGAGACATCAGGGTTTTTGGTTTTGGGGTTTGTTTTGTGATCCATTTGTCATCAGTGTCCTGGATGCAGTTTTCATCTCTATTTAGATGCCATTTTTACCGTCCCTGTTGCATTTTGGTTTTCTTGTACGCACAAAAAAAATTGAAGCTTTTCCTACACATTAAACAGTAAAGACAGCACTTGGATGACACATGCTGTTAGTTTTTTTTCATGGACTGATTTCCATGATTTTCGGGGCGGGGCAGGAGGAGGAGAAGGGGGAAGGAGGCTGGGGGGGCGGAGTTAGTGAGGGGGCAGACCAATTGACAGCAAAACAAAAAAAAGGGAGAATTACATTTTTCGATTTGACTGGCAGATCAAACTTGTGGATTCGGTTGGTAGCAAGCTATATTTCCTTTTTGTAACCTTCCAAGAGGCTCCTATATTGGTTCCTATAGGTCAATAATTAGGGAAAAAAAAACCTTTGAAAGATTCATGGACGTGAAGAGAAGAATAAAAGTAATGGCCGATCAGGATTGTAAACTGTACAACATGTTTTGGCCATTGATTGGGGCCTTAATCAGGTATATAAAACATCTCAAACAGCAAATATTTGTTATCCATGTGAGCAAAATCACATTATCACTAGTGATGGGCGGACCCAGACTGGAAAAGTCCAGATCCACGTGGGTTCAAAAGAACACGAAAACTGACCCCGGGCCTAGATTTCTCAGGGAACTTCGGGTAACAATCCACGTCCGGCTTCCTGGGTAATGATAAAAAAAAATCAAAGAAAATGATAATAAAGCAAGTGCTTTATACTTACCAGCGCGGCATTAACTCTACTTCCGGGGCCGCTCATTATCCTTCACACATATTCACTGCTTCTCCCGCCCACGACAGTCCCGGCGTCTCTGATTAGTTACAGTCAGACAGCGCCCAAGGCTGTGTGACGGCGTGTCTGACTGCATCCAATGAAAGGTGCTGTGTCTGCGTATAAATAAATAAAATAAAAATTGGCATTACCTCCCCCCCCCCGTATTATGATATCCAGCACAGATAAAGCATACAGATACAGGCTGCAGCCCCCAGCCATGCGCTTATCTTAGCTGTGTATCAAAATGAAAGGAACCGCATGCGGCTTTTTAAAAAAAGTAAATAAAATAAATAAATTTAAAAAACGGCGTACTGACCCCCCAATTTTGAAACCCAGCCATGATAAGGTCAACAGCAGAGAGCTGGTATTCTCAGGCTGCAGAGGCCTATGGTTATTAGGGCCCCCAGCCTAAAAATAGCAGCCTGCAGCCTCCCAGGATTGTCATGTCAATTCGATGTGACAATCCCAGAACTTTACCTGGTCATCCCGATTGCCCTCGTGTGGTGGCAATCGGGGTAATAAGGGGTTAATTACAGCTCACAGCTGCCACTAAGCCCTAGATTAGTAATAGGAGTCATCTATGAACCCCTCCATTACTAATCTGTAAGTGAAAAAAATAACCACAAACACTGAAAAAATAATTAACCCCCAAAACACCCAGGGCCGACGTAATCCACATGAGGTCCTACAACAACTCCGACTCTGCTACATCTGAAGTGACAGCACACGGCCATTGAACATGACCACCCACTGTCAGCTTCAGGCAGAGACTGAGCCGCACGACGAGCAATGATGTCACAATACACTTAAGGCCCCCTTTACTCACACATTAGTGCCTCCAGTACACTGGTGTCTGTTCACACGCATACTCATTAAAATGTGTTGTTTTTTACATGGACTGTGTGAACCACACTTAGAGACGTCCGGTTTTTAGTGTCAGCACGGATTACAAGGGCTATTAGAAGTCTGTGGGTCTGTGAAAAACACAACAGCACACAGATGACATCCGTGTGCCATCCATGTGACACAGACCAAAATGAAATGCATCCAATAAATTAAAGATATTGTGTTAAAGATGTGCAAAGATCTTCAATACATGTCTTGAGTACTTATTGAATGTTTGCTGGGTGTATGGGATGGGAGTTTTGGGGTTTGGTAATCCCGTATTTGTGTGTTAATTATATTTTGAAATTTTCAATAAAAATATTTTGTTAAAAAAAAAAAGATGTGCAAAGATGAGAGAGAACTTGAAAGATAGATAGGTAATGGATTTTACAGCTGTTAGCCTAATAAATAATTTAAAAAAAACTGAAGTGGGGTCTCCCTATTTTTGATAAGCAGACAAGTGTCAGAATTGGCAAATCCACTTCTTGGGCAGCTGCGGACTGCTATTTTTAGGCTGGGAAGGGCCTAATAACCATGGACATTCCCAGCCTGATAATACCAGCCCTCAGCTGTCTGCATTACCTTTGCTGGTTATCAAAAATAGGGGGAACCCGAAGGCATTTTTTTCAATTTATTTATTTGGTTAATAGCTGTAAAATCTTTATCTATCTATCTTTGCACGTCTTTAACACATACAAAAAACATTTCATTATCGTGTGTTTTATTTTCATGTCACATGGATCTCTCGCGGATGACACATGGATGGTCAAAATGGAACATGCCACACGTGTGTTTTTTGTACGGACATGTGAAGGAGTCCTAAGAGATAATTATTTTTATAATAGAGTGAAAATAAAATGTAACATTTTAATTCCTATTTCTTTTTCCTTTATTCTTCGTTCCCTCGTCACCATATTTTTTTTTGCTTGTCTCTATTCTATTTAAGTGGTGTACTCTGATTTCACGTTTGAAGTTCAATAACACCTCATTGATGATTAATCTCTAAAGGCGCTGTGAGGCTGTGCTCACTGAAAGTCCTGGGGGATACTCACTTGGCTGCTACCGTAGATTAAACAAAACCAATCACCAGGATTTTCGTATATAAGCTAAAGCCAGTCCTATACTGGCACTATCAGGCTGATTCTCTACATACCTGTAGTGGTCAGCTCGGATGTTTAGGTTTTGAAATCCAAGAAAGTAAAGTTTATAAAATCGGCAGCTGCTTGAGTGACAGCAGCTGAGGATCAGATAATATCTGGGGGGTGTCCAGAGTTATCCCCTCCCCCTGTTAGAATTAGCATAAGTATTATACAATCGATGTAAATTTTTACTTTCAGGACCTGTGGTGCGGACAGACCCACGTGACCAAAAGGGGCGGGGCCTCAGATAACAAAGCTGATACCACAAATAAACATTTTCCTATTGGTTGAGGCCCCATTCCTTCTGGTCACATGAGTATGACCTCAGCACAGGTCCTGAAAGTGAAAAGTTACATCGATTGTATAATACTTATGCTAATTCTAACTGGGGGAGGGGATGACTATGAATGCCCCTAGATACTATCTGATCCTCAGCTGCTGTCACTCAAGAAGCTGATGATTTTATAAACTTTTCTTTCTTGGATTTCAAAACCTAAACATCCGAGCTGACCCCTACAGGTATGTATAGAATCAGCCTGATAGTGCTAGTACAGCAGTGGCTTTAGGTTATATACGAAAATCCTGGTGATTGGTTCCCTTTAAGGCACACAGGAATGTTTTTCTATTTAAACAGTTCAGTTGGTTTAGTCACACACATAAACCAGCACTCTAGCAATATAACCAAGGACTTCATGCAGCTTCAAAGCAACAAACACAAGGAACCCATGTGCTCAGACAAACAGTCTCATTATAACACCTGAGACAAAACATGGGTGTAGCTATGTGAATAGCCAGATCCGCCCATACTTCTGGCTGTTCTTAAACCTGGCCCAACACACTAACAACCTTTTGTAGACCTACAAGTCACAGCGTAAACATTCCAGTTTTACATTGCAGAGGACCTTCGCCTTTGTGATACATATCGACCATTCACTATTTAGCCAGTTGCTACATCACAGCGCCTTTACTCCATGGATGACTACCGGCAAAGTGCTCATTCCCTACCATCCCCCCCCCCCCCCCCCCCATTCACATGTATTTTAAATGGGGAACAGTGGAATCAGCCACTGCCAGACAGCTTGGATTGACTCTTATCTCTAGGGAAAATAGTAGTACCAGGTTTTTTAATTTGTAGTACCCAATCATTTTCTTTCACAAGTTAGGCAACCCCCCAAAAATGAGGGGTACTATTGACTTTATTCGATTTTGTTAAATGGGTTGTCCACTAGTTTGACATGATGGTCTATCCTTAGGATAGGTCACCAATGTCTGATCGGCCAGGGTCCTACACCCGGCACCCCACCAATCAGCTGTTCTCGGTTCTTGTGGGAGCAGCAGGAAATGCTCAGTTCCGGCGCTGCTCCGTCCTCTGATAGCGGCCGCATACTGCACACCTGCCTCCAATTCTCATCAATAGGAGGTGTATGTGCTGCGACCACTATCAGAAGAAGAAGCAGCGCCGGAACTGAGCATTTCTGGCCACATGCTGCCGCCGCCGGGACCGTAACCAACTGGTCGGTGGGGGTTATAGCATGTCGGACCCCAGCTGATCAGACATTGATGACCTATCATAATGATAGTCCATCAATGTCAAAATAGTGGACAACCCATATAAAGCATCGTGCGCACAGAGCACAAACCCAGGAGGAATTGCATATGCGCTGCTGATCACACGATGTCGGTACATTATAGATATATTCATCCGCTGAATGCAACCTTCTGAGATGCTAAAGTTTTGCCTTCACCTTGGAGGTGTGCAGAGTTATTTTAGGAGACTCATGCTGCTGTGATAATGCCTCCAGTATGTACAGACTCCGCAAGAGAAGCCTCTGCTATCCTGCTATCCAAACTGACAGATACATTGTGGAGAAACTGAGGCATTGGGTCAAAGTTCCCAGATTCCGAACAGAAGCAGATTTTTTTTTTCTATCCAGCTAGAAAGAAAAAAAAATGATAGGAATGAAATAAATCTGCTCTGCTACCTCCGTGAGTAGCGGGGAAAACTGTCCGGGATGTCATCATAAAGCAGCTCATTAGCCAGTACTCTCCGAATTCGCCTTGTTTTTGTTGCCTTGCCCTCGCCGCTGTTTACCTGGTACTGGCAGCTTTGGTAATCGCTGCCAATGTATTACGTGAAAGTGAAATGAGTGCGGACAGTGTAACCCTCCCGCGCTGCTCTCTGCATATGACTGGATGTCACGCACGACCCGGCCTTTCCCGTGAAGGTGGCAGGTTACTAAGTTTCATTGGTTTAGCTAATGAAATTAAAGTGCCGGAACCGTCTGGAGGAGCTCATTACGCAGGTTAAGTGTCAGCATCGCTGCGCTAAGTAATAAGCTTTCAGGCTGAAAACGGAGGAATCAGCTTTATTCATGGGAGGCTGGAAATCAAAGAAAAGAAAAGCTAAAAAGTTCTGCGCTGCCCAAAGCTGTCAACCCCAAAGCACAGCTTAATACACCCGATGTCAACCCCAAAGCACAGCCAATACGCCCGATGTCAACCCCAAAGCACAGCCAATACGCCCGATGTCAACCCCAAAGCACAGCCAATACGCCCGATGTCAACCCCAAAGCACAGCCAATACGCCCGATGTCAACCCCAAAGCACAGCCAATACGCCCGATGTCAACCCCAAAGCACAGCCAATACGCCCGATGTCAACCCCAAAGCACAGCCAATACGCCCGATGTCAACCCCAAAGCACAGCCAATACACCCGATACCAACTTATTCTACTTTCAGGAAGAATTTGTAGAATTTCTCCATTAACGAGTCCTGATTGACTATATGACAAGTCGTTTAGCACTTGTTTACTGGACTGTTACCATGTTTCCTCAAAAATAAGACAGGGGTCTTATTTTTTGCTCCAAAAGATCCACTAGGGCTTATTTTCAGGGGATGTCTTATATTATCCCATGAACAACCATCCACATTTATTCTTTACCAAAAAAAAAAAAAAACAACATTTATTCATATATAATTTTGGAACATTAGCATTTTGTGTTACTCCTATTACTGGATTAGATGCACATTTTCTTATCTGATCTGCTATTCTCATGGGGCAGAACCCATCCTATAGCGGTGGGTACAGACCATATTTACAAAGGTTTAAATTACCAGCTTAAATGTATTATTCTCTATGTACTACCAAGTTTACCCCCAAAAGAAAGCAGACACCCCCTAAAAGAATCGCACTTACCAGACCCCAAACAATTAAAGTGAGCAAGTGAATGGGCTCTCACATACAAATCTGCATCGCTGTCAGGTCCTGCTACGTTCTATAGCAGTTGGCTCCCCCTGGTGATTGGAAGCAGTATTATTATTATTCATTATTATAGCGCCATTAATTCCATGGCGCTTTGCAAGTGAGAAAGGGTATACATAAAAACTAGTACAACAATCATTAATAGTGCAACACAGACTGGTATAGGAGGAGAGAGGACCCTGCCCACGAGGAGGAGATAGGACCCCGCCCGCAAGGGCTCAGTCTACAAGGAATGGGTGAGGGTACAATAGGTGAGGATAGAGCTGGTTGTACTGGACTGAGGGTTATTGTAGGTTGTAGGCTTGTTGGAAGAGGTGGGTCTTCAGGTTCCTCTTGAAACTTTTCACGGTAGAAGAGAGTCTGATATGCTGGGGTAGAGCATTCCAGAATATGGGGGAGGCACGGGAGCAATTTTTCATGCGATTGTGGGATGAAGAGATGAGAGGAGTAGAGAAGGAGATCTTGTGAGCATCTGAGGTTGCGTGCAGGTAGGTACCGGGAGACTAGGTCACAGATGTATGGAGGAGACAGGTTGTGGATGGCTTTGTAGGTCACAGTTAGTGTTTTCAAATGGAGTCTTTCGGCAATGGGAAGCCAGTTAAGGGATTGGCAGAGTGGTGAGGCTAGGGAATAGCAAGGGGAGAGGTGGATTAAGCGGGCCGAGGAGTGATACTGGTACCTTATCTGTTTGTGAGAGATGCAGTGCAATTGAGCTGGAATGGTGAGGGACCCGACAACGACACAGAAATGTGAGAGTCCATCCACCATTGGCACTTACCAACTGTAAGGGTATGTGCCCTCGATCAGAACTCACTGAATCCTGGACGCAGCGGGTCCTGACATGTGAAGCCGCGATTCTCCTCTGCAGGAGAACGCGGGAGATTGCAGCTGCTCGTACCCACGATCAGGGTTCAGTGTGCTGCAGTCTTTCGCTTGTGTTTTCCCTATGGATGACGCATGCGAATCCGCAACAAACAATTGACATGCTGCGGCTTGGAAAGCCGCACCGCAGGTCAGTGGTTGCTGCAGAAAAAAATAAGCACAGTGAGCACGGGATTTCTAGAAATCCCTCTATTGTGCTTGTACTGTACAATGCAGTGTTTTTGATGCAGCGAAAACACGCTACATCCAAAACACTGCAAACACTGATCATGGGCACGTACCCTTAAGGGGGCTTTACACACTACGACATCGCTAATGCGTTGTCATTGGGGTCACGGAATTTGTGACGCACATCCGGCCGCATTAGCGATGCCGTTGCGTGTGACACCTATGAGCGATTTCGCATCGTCGCAAAAACGTGCAAAATCACTCATCAGTGACATGGGGGTCCATTCTCTAATATCGTTACTGCAGCAGTAACGAAGTTGTTCCTCGTTCCTGCGGCAGCACACATCGCTCCGTGTGACACCGCAGGAACGAGGAACCTCTCCTTACCTGCCTCCCGGCCGCTATGCAGAAGTAAGGAGGTGGGCGGGATGTTACGTCCCGCTCATCTCCGCCCCTCCGCTTCTATTGGGCAGCGGTTCAGTGACGCTGCTGTGACGTCGCTGTGACGCTGAACGAACCGCCCCCTTAGAAAGGAGGCGGTTCGCCGGTCACAGCGACGTCGCTAGGCAGGTAAGTATGTGTGACGGCTCTGGGCGATGTTGTGCGCCACGGGCAGCGATTTTGCCCGTGTCGCACAATAGATGGGGGCGGGTACCCACACTAGCGATATCGGTACCGATATCCCAGTGTGTAAAGCGGCCTTTATTGTTCGGCGTCTGATGATTGCAATTTTTTTTTTTTTAACTTTTTTAAAAACTTTAGTTTTTGTTTTTGGAATGGGTGGTCTTATTTCTTTTGGGGGATGTTGGCTTTCTTTGTTTGCAGAGTCCTGCTGCATTCTTTAACTTTTTAGCGGCTTGGACATTTCCTTATGGAACCGCAAGTAGAGCTTATTTTTGGAGTAGGGCTTATATTTTTTACCAATTAATTTTTTATTAATTTTCATTGAAACATCAGTAATGTATTCAACATACATCTTGAAAACATAGGACTTGTATTTTAAACTTACTTTAAAAAGCCCAAAACATCCTGCTAGGGCTTATTTTAGGGGTAGGTTTTAGGGAAACTATCATCAGCAAAATATGATGCTGAGCGATTATTTTTTTTTTTCTACCAACATAAATGATCCAATCACATGATTTAAAAAAACAAGAAAAAAAAATGTTTTGTTTTTTAGGTGACTTCCAAATAATTGGGAGCGAGAATTCCTAAAAACACTCTGTCGCCTGATTGCCTAATTTACCATTGTCTATTCCTTTTTTACCATGATCATTTGGGTATGTGCAGACCTCGTGTTTTTGCTGCAATAGCCATAGCATTTTTCTGTCTCATACACGTTTCTTAATTTTTCCTCACATTCTGAAGCAAGTGAAATTTTTGTGTTTTTCACCCATTCTAATAACTGGGAAAAAATGCATTCAAAAATGTATTTTCTATGCAGTATTTTTCTTGCCAACAGACACATTTTTGTTGCAGAAATGTCTGTAGAAAATACTTAAAGGGAATCTGTTCAGCAGGTTTTTGCTACCTCATGTGAGAGCAGCATGATGTAGACAAAGAGATCGTGAATCCAATGATGAATCCCTTAGATTACTGGGTGCAGCCGTTCTCACACAATCAGAGGTTTTAAATTTAGTAATGGGGCAGAGCTGGGAGAGCTGCCCCCACCTACACCAGGCTCTTTATGTACAAAGATTAAAGACAGTGTTGCTGCTTATCCAAGGAAGGGGAGTACAGCTAACTTCTAGCTGACCTAGTCTGGCAATGATAATTTGTTAAAGATAAAACAAACATTGCAGGAAAACAGCAGCCCACAGTGTGATAAAGGAGACATCACTGAAATCTGATTTTAACCCGTATAGCATGCTGTCTTCAGATTATATAACAAAAACCTGCTAACATATTCCCTTTGGCAATGATAATCTGTTGAAGATAAAAGAAACATTACAGTTAAACAACAGCACTCAGTGTGATAAGAGAGTCATCACTGAAATCTGTGTGTTAACCTCTACAGCATGCTGTCTTCAGATTATATAGCAAAAACTTGCCAACTGATTCCTTTAAACATGTGCACATACCCTTAATGTTACTAATTGCTGTCTCCACTTTTCCATAAAGGACGTCACGGACTTTGAGTGGAGTTTCTGGATGGAATGGGCTCGATTGAAACTTTTTTGGCTTATTCTGGGACATGCGCTGCTGTCACAATTTGCCAGACTTTTTTTCAGGAAGGTAGGTAATTTAACATTCTATTTATATAGGAGGCACATATGTACAGTGACTTGCAAAAGTATTCATACCCCTTGACCTTTTCCACATTTTATCATGTTACACTCACAAATTTACATGTTCTTCTTTGGGATTTTATGTGATATACAGTGGCATGGAAATGTTTGGGCACCCCTGGTCAAAATTGCTGTTACTGTGAACATTTAAGCAAGTTGAAGATGAAAAGATCTCTAAAAGACATAAAGTTAACCTCTTCATGATCTTGGATGTATATATACATCCTAGAAAGGGAGTAGTTCCCGACCTAGGACGTATATGTGCATCCTGGCGATCAGCTGCTTTGAATCACACATGCTGTCTCCGTTTCTATATTGGTGTAAAAATAAATAGATAAATTTGCATAGGGTCACCCATATTATGATATCGAATACAGATAAATCATACAGCTACAGGCTGCAGCCCGCAGCTGTGTGCTTATCTTGGCTGTGTATAAAAATAAGAGGGACCCCATGTAGCTTTTTTTTTTATTATTATTATTTAAATAAATTAATTAAATTGACGTGCGATCCCTCCCAATTTTGATACCCAGGCATGATAAAGATGACAGCTGGAGGCTCTTGTTCTCAGGCGGGGAGGCCCATGGTTATTGGGCCACTCGAGCCTGAAAATAGCAGTCTGCAGCCACTCAGAATTCAGAATTTTTGCATCCATTAGATGTGACAATCCTGTAACTTTACCCAGCTCATCCCGATTGCCCTGGTGCTGTGGCAATCGGGGTAATAAGGGGTTAATGACAGCTCACAGCTGCCACTAAGCCCTAGATTAGTAATGGTAGATGTCTTTTAGACCCCCAATTACTAATCTGTAAGTGAAAAGAAATAAAATACAAAACACAGACAAAATCCTTTATTTGAAATAAAATATGAAAAAAACCCACCTTCTTTCACCCCTTTATTAACCCCAAACACTCAGGTCCGACATAATCCACATAAGGTCCTACGACAATTCAAGCTCTGCTACATACATACTGACGTCACAGTGCGCGGGCATAGAACATGTCCGCATGCTGTGGGCTTGAGGCAGAAAATGACAGCCACAGAGATGAGCGGTTACATCATTCAGTTTATTTGCAGTCATAGCTGAATAGTCCCGCGGTACCCCACCTGTGACCGCAGGTAACTTGACCTTAGGTGAACTCATTAAACTCAATAACTTGTGAGGTCACTGAGTTCATAGACCTGCATCTCTAAGCAGAAAATGCATTTTTTTGACAAGAGATGCATATTTAGGGCTGAAAGTTATACAGCATACTCCTGCACCTAATATGCGTCTCCTGGCTAAAAAAAAACCCTCAAAACTAAATTATAACGCATTCAGTTTTGATGCAATTTTTTACCGAAGATACATATTTGGTGTAGGAATATGGTTTATAAACGTCAGCACCAAATCTGCATCTCTTGGCAAAAAAAACCACTCAAAAACGGTTTTGACGCTTTTTCAGTGGGGTTTTCTGCCAGGAGCTGCTAATTTCTTGCAGAAATCTAGTGCAGACATCTCAGCACCAAATTTGCTTCTCCTGGCAGAAAACTGTACCAAAACAGCTTCAAAACAGTTTTGTGCATTTTTTGGCCAAGAGATGCAGATTTTGTGCTGACATTTATACACCATATTCATGCACCAAAACTGCATTTCCTGGCAAAATCGCATCACTATTGCATCCGCATCGTGTTTTGAATGTTTGGGTTTTTCACCAGAAGATGCAGATTAGGTGCAGAAATATGGTATATAAATTTCAGCACCAAATCTGAATCTCTTGGCAAAAAAAATATAGTTTTCTGTGAACTCATTGATCTCACCTGAGGTGAGGTCACTAAGTTTAATGGGTCACCTGAGGTCAGTTTACCTGCCTTCAAAGCTGGGATATCGTGGGAACCTCCAGCTGTGACCACAAATAAACTGAAGTTACTGCTCATCGCTGCAGATCAGTCTCTACATGAAGCCACAGAGTGAGGACATGTTCTGTGCCCACGCACTGTGACTTCAGTACGTATGTAGCAGAGCCGGAATCGTCCTGGGATCTTGCGTGGATTACGTTGAACTTTTTGCTTGGGGTTAAAAAGGGGTGTAAGAGGGTTTTTTGAATTTTATTTTAAATGAAAGATTTTTTCGGTGTTTGTGTTGATCTCTTTTCACTTATAGATTAGCAATGTAGAGCTTAGTGGCAGCTGTGAACTGTCATTAATCCTTTCTCATACCGATTGCCACAACACCAGGGCAATTGGGATGAGCCGGGTAAAATTCCGGGATTGTCAAATCTAAAGGATGCAACAATTTTGGCCGGCTGCAAGCTGCTATTTTTAACCATGGGCCTCCCCAGCCTCAGAATACTAGCCTCCAGTTGTCGGCTTTATCATGGCTGGGTATCAAAATTGGGGAGGACTTTACGCTGTTTTTTTAAATAATAAAATAACCGCATGCGGTTCCTCTTATTTTGATACACGGCTAATATAAGTGCACGGCTGGGGGCTGCAGCCTTTAGCCGTATTTTTTTATCTGTGCTGGGTTTCATAATATGGGGGGACCCTATTCCAATTTTTTTACTTATTTATTTTTACACCATGATAGGGACACACACAGAGTGTGCGATTCCAAGCAAACATGCTGTCACACAGCGTGGAGGCGCAGTTTGACTGAAACGAATCATAGACTCTGCGACTGCCGGTGGGCGGGGGAAGCAGTGCATATGCATGAGGTTAATGAGCAGCCCCAGAAGTAGTGTTACAGCCTTGCGGGAGACTGGTAAGTATAATGCGCCTGCTCTAATCCCCCTATCCCTTCTACCACCATTTTAAAGCGCATGATTTGGGTCCTCAAAGACTTATATGGGGACTGGCATCTGGCTAGGTATCCAGGATTAATTGCGGGTACGAACCGCAATTTTTTTTATACTCGGTTGGACCCGGTGATACCGGGTATCTGCGGGTTCAGCCCATCATTGTACATGAAGAGGAGGTGAGCTGTGATGTCTCGTATTATGACATGTGGAATCTGTGTTATCCGTTGTGTATAGTGGTGTTTCATTTCTGTATAGTTCTGTCTGTGATGATAATGAGACTGCTGCTTAGTCTGCTCAAAACATAAATCGTGCATCTAGTATAAAGCCTAGTTACTATTATGATTTTTGTACATTTACACATTTAACATAAAATCTTGATTCAAAGAGTAATTTATTTTTCAGAAATCAATAGTACAAATGAGAATGAGAAACTTTGTTATACACTACAGTTAAAAAGTTTAGGGTCACTTAGATATTTCCTTATTTTAAAAGAAAAGCACTTTTTTTTTTTTTCTTTTTTTTTTTCAATGAAGCTACCATTAAATTAAACAGAAATACGCTCTATACATTGTTAATGTGGTAAATGACTATTCTAACTGCAAATTACTGGTTTTGAATGCAATATCTACATAGGTGTATAGAGGCCCATTTGCAACAACCACCACTCCAGTGGTCTAATGGTACATTGTTAATGAAAGGTTAAAGGGAATAACAAATGGGGTTCCCATCAAGTAAAAACGGCCACTCAGTATGACATAATGAATAAAGAAGAGAAGAAAACTGAGTTTCATGAGGCCTTGCATAATCAAAGACAGATGCGTCAATATTAATCATAAGTTATTTATTAGAAAACACAAAATAAGGGCACTGTCATGTAAAAATACATATAAAATACAGACAATGTTTGGAAAGGGAACGGGAAAATCCCATACTAGGACCTCAACAACATCCTATTGTGTTAGAAAGTATTGGCTCCAGTTTTACTATATAATGGTGTCCCAACCAATCAATATGCAAGAAAGAGCCCAGCAGGGCACACATAGTAAGGGAACCATAAAACCTTATACATTACTAGAGCAGTGCTTACCCATATATATTGTCAATATGGATGTCGTGTCAGTGGTCCAGGTGATGGTGGGGGAAGCCCCGACGCGTTTCGCAGACCAGCTTCCCCCGAGGAAGCTGGTCTGCGAAACGCGTCGGGGCTTCCCCCACCATCACCTGGACCACTGACACGACATCCATATTGACAATATATATGGGTAAGCACTGCTCTAGTAATGTATAAGGTTTTATGGTTCCCTTACTATGTGTGCCCTGCTGGGCTCTTTCTTGCATATTGATTGGTTGGGACACCATTATATAGTAAAACTGGAGCCAATACTTTCTAACACAATAGGATGTTGTTGAGGTCCTAGTATGGGATTTTCCCGTTCCCTTTCCAAACATTGTCTGTATTTTATATGTATTTTTACATGACAGTGCCCTTATTTTGTGTTTTCTAATAAATAACTTATGATTAATATTGACGCATCTGTCTTTGATTATGCAAGGCCTCATGAAACTTAATGGTACATTGTGTTTGCTAACTGTGTTAGAAGGCTAATGGATGTTTAGAAATCCTTTGAAAACCCTTGTGTAAGTATGTTAGCACAGCTGAAAACAGTTTTGCTGATTTAGAGAAGCTATAAAACTGACCTTCCTTTGAGCTAGTTGAGAGTCTGGAGCATTACATTTGTTGGTTCCATTAAACTCTCAAAATGGCCAGAAAAAGTGAACTTTCACATGAAATTCAACAGCCTATTCTTGTTCTTAAAAATGAAGGCTATTCCATGCAAGAAATTGCTAAGAATCTGAAGATTTCCTACAATGGTGTGTACTACTCCCTTCAGAGGAGAGCACAGACAGGCTTTAACCAGAGTAGAAAGAGCAGTGGGAGGCCGCGCTGCACAACTGAGCAACAAGACAAGTACATTAGAGTCTCTAGTGTGAGAAATCTACGCCTCACAGGTCCTCAACTGGCAGCTTCATTAAATAGTACCCGCAAACTGCCAGTGTCAGCTTCTACAGTGAAGAGGCGACTCCGGGATGCCGGCCTTCAGGGCAGAGTGGCAAAGAAGAAGCCATATCTGAGACTGGCTAATAAAAGGAAAAGATTAATATCGGCAAAAAAACACAGACAGAGGAAGATTGGAAAAAAGTGTTATGGACAGACGAATCGAAGTTTGAGGTGTTTGGATCACACAGAAGAACATTTGTGAGACACAGAATCACTGAAAAGATGCTGGAAGAGTGCCTGATGCCATCTGTCAAGCATGGTGGAGGTAATGTGATGGTCTGGGGTTGCTTTGGTGCTGGTAAAGTAGATTTGTATAAGATAAAGGGATTTTGAATAAGGAAGGCTATCACTCCATTTTGCAACGCCATGCCATACCCTGTGGACAGCGCTTGATTGGAGACAATTTCATCCTACAACAGGACAATTACCTGAGCACACCTCCAAATTATGCATGATCTATTTAGGGAAGAAGCCGGCAGCTGGTATTCTATCTGTAATGGAGTGGCCAGCCCAGTCACCAGATCTCAACCCTATTGAGCTCTTGTGGGAGCAGCTTGACCGTATAATGCAAAAAGTGCCCATCAAGCCAATCCAACTTGTGGGGAGGAGGAAGCATGGGGGGTGAAATATCTCCAGATTACCTCCGCAAATTAACAGTGAGAATACCAAAGGCCTGCAAAGCTGGAATTGCTCCAAAGGAGCATTCTGTGCCAAAAGCAAAGTGTGAAGAGAAAATTATTATTTCAAGTAAAATTCATTATTTCTAACCTCGTCACTGTCTGGACTATATTTTCTATTCATTATGCAACTCACCTGATAAATAAAAGTATGATTTTTCATGGAAAAGACAAAATTGTCTGGGTGACCCCAAACTTTTGAACTGTATTGTATGTCTTATGAGATAAATCTGCTTCTTTCTACGACTGTCTTAAAATTCTCAATTTAAGGGTTCTAAAGGGTAAAGTGACAATATTGAGTCATGCAAGTGCACTGGGGGCATCAAGAAAAAGTCCAAGTGTAGTGACACACCCCCACTGCACTTCCAGCCTGATTTGCATATAGCTTCCATGTTATATTTCTCATAACTGGCACATCGGATTTGAACAAAAAAGGTATAATTTTTATTGGGGGACAAGTGTCTAGACAGCCATACCACTACTGCCATGTGTGAAAATGTCTGGAGAGATTCTCTTTAAATACCTCTAATCTGTGACCAACTACCACTAGGTGTCACCAGAAGCACTTAGTGACGGGGAAGTTCAACAAACCAGAGGTCAGAAGCCAGGAAGTCACGTAAGGTACACTGAGGAAAAGTGGAGCCGAGGTCAGGGTATAAGCCGGAGATCAGGAGCCGGGGAACAACGTCAGAGTCAGGGACATTGAAGGAGAAGGAAAACAACAGGTCCGGGGTAGGAGGACAAGATCAAAGCACAAACGGGAGCCAGAGGACTTACTGCATGCAGGAACTACGACTGGCGGCGCTCCGGGTGAAGTTGCTCTCTAATGAAGCAAAGCAATCACCTGGAATGAAGTGCTTGTAAAGAGGCCCCTCCCAACACCAGCGCAGGTACCGAGGATAGGAAACCACCCGTCAACCGGCTCAAAATACAAAACAGGACATCGACTCTGCTAGACAGCAGAGCACCACGGATCAGAACCATGACAAAGCATTGTGTATATATCATACTGATATTATGGAATAATCTGCACTTCACAGTTACTAACTTCTCAGTGTCGTCTTTTCATATACTCTAAGAATTTCCCACTTCTGCATTAAACAGATTTCGGATAAGCGTATAAATAGTCTTATCAATAAAACACCGCATAGTAAAAGCATTTTTACAGCCAGTAGCGTTTTACTGCAGATGAGCACTTATACAATTCCCACTTTCTCGGCTTTTATTCGGTCATATGAGTGTCAGTGACTTCCTTGCAGTATTTTTTATTAAAGTGGAAGCGGATAAGACATTGATCTGGAATTGGCAGTCTGTGCTGAAGGGAAACTTATATCCTAGCATCACTTACCAGGAGCGTCCGACAGTTCTGAATATCTACAGAACAGCACAATTCCAGTTACAATGGTATAGAATAATGGTAATACGAAGGCAGAACAAGACTGAGAAAAAGCAAAAAAATTGTTTACTTCTTACTATGCAAAACTTTCTAACCTACTGAAGCAGACTATGGTGCAGAATTCAGGGGGCAATCTTTGGCTGGACCCCCAAAATCTTTAGCTCCAGACTGGATGAGAGGACACAAACAAAAGGATACAGCAGCACTCTGTTCCCCCTTGACATATGAAATCAGAATGTATGGAATTTAAACTACATTAATGCTACATAGAATATACCTGGAAAAATGAAGGTTCTTTGCGCAAAGATTGGTCAATTCTTGTGTGCCCATCAACCACGGCAAGGTGACCTTTCTTTGATGGGGCCCTATACTAGTGGCATGCCTCTCCTGGGCTAAAAGTCTACAAATATGGGCTCTTTTCCACTTGCAATTTCTATGTGCGAGTGCAATCCGATAAAACATTGGATTGCACTTGCACCACCAGTGTAAGGGGTACTTTGCACGCTGCGACATCGCTAGCCGATTGTAGTGATGCCGAACGCGATATCTTGTGATAGCTGCCGTAGCGAACATTATCGCTACGGCAGCTTCACACGCACTTACCTGCCCTGCGACGTCGCTCTGGTCGGCGACCCACCTCCTTCCTAAGGGGGCGAGTCGTGCGGCGTCACAGCGACGTCACACGGCAGGCGGCCAATAGAAGCGGAGGGATGCAGATGAGCGGGACGTAAACATCCTGCCCACCTCCTTCCTTCCTCATTGCAGGCAGGACGCAGGTAAGGATATGTTCCTCGCTCCTGCGGCTTCATACACAGCGATGTGTGCTGCCGCAGGAACGAGGAACAACATCGTACCTGTCGCTGCAGCGAAATTATGGAAATGACCGACACTACACAGATCACCGATTTAGGACGTTTTTGCGATCGTTTATCGGTGCATCTAGGCTTTACACGTTGCGACGTCGTTACTGGCGCTGGATGTGCGTCACTTTCGATTTGACCCCGACGACATCGCAGTAGCAATGTCGCAACGTGAAAAGTACCCCTTAATCAATAAGGCAGTGTGCTCTTGCTTACTTTTCTTTGTCACGATTCGTGCTCTCGGTGCAATCACAGCATGCTGCGTTTTGCACCGAGACTCAGCTCAGCCACGTCCATACAAACCTATGGGAGCGTGTGAAACATCGCACTGCATTCGCATGTTATACGACTGCAGTGCAATATATGCAGAGACAGTCAGCGTAGGAGATAGGAGAAAGCTCCCTCCCTCTTCTCAGAGTCTGTGATACGATCGCAGCAGAGGCTCACTAGCATATCACTTTTGATACTCTCGCATCTGAAGCGGTACGCAAGTGGAAAAGACCTCTATATTGGCAGGTATTATCTAACACTAATTAAAATAACCCTGTGACTGATGGGTGGAGAGCACAGTCAGACTAAGAGGCAGTCTACAGCTTCAATATATACTGCAAAAACAAAAAACTGCATCTCCAAATAAAACATGGCAAGTGTGAACAGGTGCAAACTGCTATTACTACACGAAGCACACACAAAAGAATACAGCAGCACTCTATAAGCGCCAAGACATATGCAAATATAGAATATATGAAATTTAAACCTCATTAATGTTATATGAAATATACTTAGAAAAATGAAGGTTCTTTGCTCAAAAATTGGAGAATTTCTGTGTGGTTATCAACTGCAGCAAGGTGACCTTTCATTCATATCACCCTATCCTAGTGTCATACTTCACCTGGGCTAGGATCTGAGACTAATTTAAAACCTCCCTGTGGATGATGGGTGGAGTCGTCTACACCTCCAATATATACTGCAGAAACTAAGAAACTGTATCTCCAAATAAAACATGGCAAGTGTGAACAGGTGCAAATTGCTATAACTACACGAAGCACAAACAAAAGAATACAGCAGCACTCTGTAAGCGCCACGATATAAGCAGACATAGAATAAATTAAATTTAAACCTCATTAATATTATATTAATTAGGTTTAAATATACTTAGAAAAATTAAGGTTCTTTGCTCAAAAATTGGCCAATTGCTGTGTGCCCATCAACCACTGTAAGGTGACCTTTCATTGATGAGACCCTATCCTAGTGTCATGCCTCTCCTGGACTAAAAGTCTACAAATATATGGGCAGAGAGGATCTGACACTAATTACAACCACCCTGTGGATGATGGGTGGCGAGCACAGTTAGAGTAGTAGGCTGGCTACACCTCCAATATATACTGCAGAAACCAAAAAACTATCTCCAAATAAAACGCAGCAAGTGTGAACAGGTGCCAACTGTTTTAACTACATGAAATACATACAAAAGAATACAGCAGCACTCTGTAAGCGCCAACACATATGCAAACATAGAATATATGAAATTTAAACTGCATTAATGCTATAAAGAATATACTTACAAAAATGTTTTGTTTTGGAGATGCAGTATATATTGGAGGTGTAGACCGCCTCCTATTCAGACTGTGCTCTCTGTCAATCATCCATAGGGTAGTTTTAATTAGTGCCAGATCCTATCTGGCCATACTGTATATTTGTAGACTTTTAGTCCAGGACATGCATGACACTAGGATAGGATTTCATCAAAGAAAGTCACCTTGTCACGGTTGTTGGTCACACAAGAATTGGCCAATTTTTGAGCAAAGAACCTCTTTTTTTCTAACTAAGTATATTCTATATAACATTAATGCAGTTTAAATTTCATATCTGTTTGCATATTTCTTGGCGCTTACAAAGTGCTGTTGTATTCTTTTTGTTTGTTTTGTGTAGTTATAGCAATTGGCAGCTGTTCACACTAGCTGTGTTTTAATTGGAGATGTAGCTTTTTGGTTTCTGGATGGGAGGACAGAAGACATCACTATATAAGTGACAGGTAAGGCAGTGGAGACCTAACCTATGTGTATAGTCATGCAGGCTGCATGAGAAAGGAACTCAAAGGGGTGGCCTCCACTCTTTTAAGAGGACCTATCACTTGCTCCAAAAATTGAGTTAAATATATTGTAAAAAATCCCTGAGCTCCCCAGTCTCTTACACGGTTTCCGTTTTCTGTTTCTTCATGCTATTGCAGAGATATTGAGATTTGTTACTTTTGGAGCACAATATGTGAAATCTCTGCTTGCAGACCAACAGGGTGTTTCTACAGTTTTCTCTAGGGGTGTGCGTTTTCTTCCCTCCCAGACAAAGCTAATCAAAGCTTGACAGCGTCTTAGACTGTTAGATCAGCTGTCGAGTTGGGATTGGCAGCGTCTGCTAGAGGGGGAAGGGAGCGCACACCCCCATAGAAGACTTTGAAGAAATGCCCAGTTGGACTGCAACCAGATATTCCAAATATTGCGCTCCAGAATCAACAAATGTGAATGTCTTGATGGAGCACAAAATGGAAAACGACAGCAGAATTTTTATATCTTTGGTGATTTTTGCAAGGTATTTAAATGCATTTTTTGGTGCAAATGATAGGTCCTTTTCAAATAGTTAAAATGTATACTCTACCACTTATTCCCTAAGAGACTGTAGAGGTGGTCAGTATATCAGCGGTGAGCAGTCTCCTAGGCAAGGAGCTCACACTTGCTTGCTGTTTGCTATAGAGCTGGCCAGCGCTTTTTTGAAGCTGGGTGGATCACTGAATCCTCTTATCCTCAATGCCCCTACACGTCTTCAATATTTTAAAGGCAAGATTACCTTTTCTAGCCTCATCAGACAGCACATGATTCAGAACAGCAGCGCAACCATGCTGCTGGTCTGACCTGTCAATCTTAGGAGTACTCCCCATCCCAACTACCAGCATCAAGTTAGGAAGGCGAGGAGCAATGCACTGCTGAAGAAAGAAGAGGAGTTAACCCCTTTAAGTAATGAAAGTGTCCAGGGGAGGTCCCTTTAACTACAATGTTTTAAGTTCTTGGTACTGAACTCTGCCCAAGTCCTCTGAGTGACAGCAATAGTGTCCAATTAGGTGAATGCTACATCCTCTAAGTAGGAAAGTTGGAGCGGTTGTGAAGTATTCATTGGAGAGTGCCCTGGACACTGCATCTAGAAGGATCATCTCCTGGACACTGCACCTAGAAGGACCACCTCCGGGACACTGCACCTAGAAGGACCACCTCCTGGACACTGCAGCTAGAAGGACCACCTCCTGGACACTGTACCTAGAAGGATCACCTCCTGGACACTGCACCTAGAAGGACCACCTCTTGGACACTGCACCTAGAGGGACCACCTCCTGGACACTGCACCTAGAAGGATCACCTCCTTGACACTGCACCTAGAAGAACCACCTGCTGGACACTGCACCTAGAAAGACCACGTCCTGGACACTGCACCTAGAAGGACCACCTCTTGGACACTGCACCTAGAAGGACCACCTCTTGGACACTGCACCTAGAAGGACCACCTCCTAGACACTACACCTAGAAGGACCACCTCCTGGACACTTGCAGCATCAAGGGGATTAAAACAGTGATGTAACTAGTATGGGTACACAGGTAGATATTTTTCTGCTCAGCCAGTTACCTATATGAAGGGTAAAAGCTGCTGACACCCTCTCCTGTATGTTGTGTTGATCGCTTGGTTCTCCTCCTTTTTCAGATGGAGCAGCCTAATCTTTGCCATTTCAGATGGATCAGCAGTGAAGAGCGGAGAGGGAAGGGATGATAAAATGCATGGCTCCTGGGATGTATATATTGTAGATTTGTGTTTTCATTTCTCCTCTTTTGGATTTCAAGACACAATCAGAATGAAGAAAACGTCAAAGCATTAATAAGAATTTTGATTTGCTTAATACCCAACAGAAACATGTAGGATTAGATATTGCCCATTTGCATTATGTACTTACGCCCACAACACCACAGACAACCGTCACTCATATTGTGGCATTTTTATGACACAGTATATCCGCCAACACCCACCAAGTACACAGTATACTGGCCAAGGACACCACAAATGGTCAGCCGTGCCCCCTACAGTGCCGACTTTACTTTTTTCATGGTCTGCTTTGTCCTTTGTAAAACAAACCATATAGTACAAGGGTCATGAAACGGTTCACACCACCTATCTTGATCAGCCTCCCAAAGAGCACACTGTTTAGAATACACCACTCAGCGTCTGTCGTGTAGCTGCCCATTGGAGATTTAGGCAGCCATTCAGTTATGGGGAGATTGCGTTCATTAGATAACTTAACATTAGATTTATAAATTCATCTTTCATTGCAGTGTTTCTTTGAATTTGTTCTCTTCGTCTCCTCTCTTGAGTATAGAAATTGTAGTCTTATACTGCCTTGGCACAGATTATCTGGATATTCTGTGTAGGGATGACAGGTTTATGTGTCTACCTGTCGTCATCCAGTGGTTGTGAAGTAAATTGCAACCTATCAAGGTGTTACTCACCAGTTCTGGTTCCAGCTATGGATGCGTCCTCCTCCTGCCTGGACGGGCTCCTTCTGCCTTTTTGTCCATTCTGTTATCATCCTGGCCTCGTAGGCTATCTCCGGTGGTGGAGCAAAGCCTTAGTATTAAGATATTTGATGTCCATGCCACTGTTTTGTTCTTGGATCCCTGGAACTATTTTATCAATCCAGTATCATGGTACAGTGATGTAGGGAAGAGAGGGACGTAGACAAACTGTTCTCAGAATCACGCTTACCCTGAGAGGGACGTGAGCAAGTGCCTACTCAGTCCTCACCAGAACCTTTGATGGTGAGGTTGGACTTGTCTGATGATAGTCACCAGATACCACTCAAGGGCAGCTCCTGATTGTCGCGCTCCATCAAGGGGGCTGGTTTTCACAAAGCGAGACGGGAGAAGGGATACACTGCAAAAGAAAGAAACAGACAATCCCCGATACTTACCCTAAGCAACCCTGAGCTCTCTGACGTCCCTAGACGGGTGCCATGTAGCAATCACATTCCTATTGCTGTCGTACCCTGAACACAGCCCTGTCTAGTGCGATGGGCAGCAGGAACACTAGTCCTGCTCTAGGTTAAAGGCACAGAGGGGATAAGACAGACAGGGGTAAAAGAAACTGTATTCGTATCAGGCACACAAAACTACAGTAAGGAGTAAAAGGAATGGATAAGTTAGGCAAACCGAAATGGGATTATAAGGAATGGAAAATACACAACTTCCAATCAGCAATCTCCGGCTATGGCTACCGAAACTACTATTTAGTTCATGGCTCACAAGTGTACTCCCGAGTGAAGAGGGGGTTAATGCCACGCATCAGCCAAAATGAAGATGTAGCACGTTGATGTTATAAACGTATTCTTTTATTCCATTGGTCTACGCGTTTCGAGCATATACCTCTTCTTCAGGACCAGTGCATCAACATAGTAACTACTATGTTGATGCACTGGTCCTGAAGAAGAGGTATATCCTCGAAACGCGTAGACCGATGGAATAAAAGAATACGTTTATAACATCAACGTGCTACATCTTCATTTTGGCTGATGCGCGGCATTAACCCCCTCTTCACTCTGATTTGTATGCACATCCACGTGGGGCTGCAGCAGACGCCATCATCCTATGCTCTATCAGTGGTTGTGACTATCACAACCTTTTCAGGTGAGTGTATTTTTTCCTGATCTACCTCACTGATCTGTTGGTATTACACTATCAGCGCTCCTTATTTTTCAGTTTATAAGTCTACTCCCGAGGCTTGCAAAGCTATCACTGGAAACTCCCTGAGAGTAGACTATTTATACCAGAGGTGAATGGCAAACTCAGAACAGCCGAGACTCTGCTTTTCATCCTGAATTAGGAGACCAGATGAACTGCTTAACCCTTGCAGCACAGATCAAGGAGAATCTGCAAGGCCAGCAGTTTTAGCATGTGCAACTGTGTGTATAGCTATTTCCTGACACCTGAACTAGAGGGGACCACTCTCCGTCTTGGTACTCTTGTTTCATCCAGCTCTGCTACATTGCTGGTTACTTTGCCACACTGCTGGCCAGATCTACTTTGAGCCTTGTATCAAATCCAGCCTTGCTACATGGTCAGTTCCATCTTGGATTCTGTAACAAACGCCACTCTGCTCTATGACTGAGTCTACTCTACTGTACCATTGTTAACATAGCATTGGGCTCTGTGAAAAGCTCAGCTCTGCTACATTGCAGAATCATACCAAAAGGAGCCAAGACAAATGATATGTGCACACACAGAATGTGGTGAGCCTTCCTCATAAAGATGGCTGCAGCCAAGGTGCAAGATGCTGATGTCACAGCCACTCAACCTCCACACTAAGGGGGAGGGGCAGCTGCTTAGCATAAGACATGCACACTAATAAGGCTTGCACTGGGAGCCCATCATATAATGAGTGAAATGCACAGTGTCTGAACTGTAACCTATAAATGACGCCAGAAACCCAGGTCAGGCGGGCTAAACAGCACTATATAGGTGCATCTCACACGGATACACGAGACGCACAGTGTCTGAATAATGGCCTATAAATGACGCACAACACCAGGTCCAGGCGGGTCAGTTAGCACTATATGAGTACATAACACATGACAGGCTCACCATTTAACCACCTGAATTCAAAAGGTCCACACACATCCTGCAAAAAATGGATAAAATGTGCCATACCTCAAATAGTGAGATATTAGTTTATATTTTGGCCCAAAATATGTAAGCTCGCATCCGTTCGTCAAGGATTCTCACACTTGCGAGTCCCTACACTAAATTAGTTAGAAAAACCACATAGAACTATATAAAAAAACTCACCAAAAGGAGCTAAGACATGTGTTATGTACTCATATAGTGCTAACTGACCCGCCTGGACCTGGTGTTGTGCGTCATTTATAGGCCATTATTCAGACACTGTGCGTCTCGTGTATCCGTGTGAGATGCACCTATATAGTGCTGTTTAGCCCGCCTGACCTGGGTTTCTGGCGTCATTTATAGGTCACAGTTCAGACACTGTGCATTTCACTCATTATATGATGGGCTCCCAGTGCAAGCCTTATTAGTGTGCATGTCTTATGCTAAGCAGCCGCCCCTCCCCTCTAGTGTGGAGGTTGAGTGGCTGTGACATCAGCATCTTGCACCTCGGCTGCAGCCATCTTTATGAGGAAGGCTCACCACATTCTGTGTGTGCACATATCATTTGTCTTGGCTCCTTTTGGTGAGTTTTTTTGATATAGTTCTATGTGGTTTTTCTAACATTGCAGAATCATCCCTGCCATAATGTTGTGCAACTTGGCTTTGGTCCATCGCTGAGACTACTCTGTTTGTTTAGGGATGACAACTCTGTCTTGCCCGTTGCCATTTTCTCAAGTCTGCTGCAACAGATCCAGTGATTCCATTTGCTCCTCTTACTGATGTTAACTTACCACAACTTCCATTGGATAGGTGAGAACTTATTGATTAGTGGAGGTCTTATAGGTTGGATAGGTGAAAACTTATTGATTAGTGGAGGTCTTATAGGTTGGATAGGTGAGAACTTATTGATTAGTGGAGGTCTTATAGGTTGCATAGGTGAAAACTTATTGATTAGTGGAGGTCTTATAAGTTGGATAGGTGAGAACGTATTGATTGGTGGAGGTCTGATAGGTTGGATAGGGGAAAACTTATTGATTGGTGGAGGTCTGATAGGTTGGATAGGTGAGAACTTATTGATTGGTGGAGGTCTGATAGGTTGGATAGGTGAGAACTTATTGATTGGTGGAGGTCTGATAGGTCGGATAAGTGAGAACTTATTGATTAGTGGAGGTCTTATAGGTCGGATAGGTGAGAACTTATTGATTGGTGGAGATCTGATAGGTTTGATAGGTGAGAAGTTCTTGATTGGTGGAGGGCACTTTTATCCCTTCTAGAAAGGAACGGCTGATAAAAGTTCCCTGTTCTTCCGATCGGTGTAGCAGTCGGACCCCCACCGATCAATAAGTTATTACCTATCATGTGCTGCTTTATTTTAACCAGATAACCCCTTTAATCATTTTCCAGCAGTGAAAATATTGCTGACACAGCACAAATTACATACCACAATGCTCCTGATAAATTCACGAGTAGGGTTTACACTTGACAGACCATCACCTGCCAGATCTTGTTGTTCTAGAAATCTTAGAGCTGGGTCCCTACTGATCGCCAGAATGAAAGCGTGTCTCATGTTCTTCCAAGCTTCAATGCCCTTCATCTATTAGATCAGAGATCTTTGGATCTTCAAGCCCAATGTTGACAGTTCTGCCACAGACCCCACCAAGGCAATCTTCTGATTGCTCCTTATGGCGCATCAAAGGATAGATAACTCCGATGGTGACTTTAATGTAAAAAACCCTTAAAACTAAAAAGTTTTGATAAGCGATTTCAGAGGCAAGAATGTAAAGTATCCATTGCGTCCCTGAGGACATGCACAATACCATGATAAGCGTCCTAATGATTGTTATTAGCGTACGTACAAAGGATTGCCATCGCAAATCAAGCTCTCATTTCCATTTTGCTGATTTACCCATGCGTTGACCCAACATCTCGACGTATACAATTCTCGTTAAGAATTTAGGAGGTGATTTCTGTATCATTTATGAAGCCGCGTGTTGAGCCCAACAGCTGAAATTACATAAATGGTAAAACCCAAGCACGGAACGGAAAGTAAAGGTTAATTGAAAATAAGAAAACCAATTTCCAAAGCCGAACAAGTAGAAGACAGAATAATTATTACAGGGGACGTTATTAGGAGCAAAAAGAGAAAACATGTTAGCACGCCCCGGAGTCATCTCCGCGTACATAATTTCTGAACTAATCATCTGTAGGACCGCAACGTTTCAGCACTCGTGGATAAAACAATGGCATTACTACCTGGCGAATGATGGTTCATGAGCTGTGTTATTAAGTCTTTCACTTTCATCCACCATTAGACCAAGACGGGTGCTGGGAGCACCTGATGTTCCTATATCCCCTGGGGAAGTTCTCCTCCGCTGATGATTCTCACCTCTCTTCCTTTTCCCTCCTGAGGAGAAGGACAACCGGGCATCCGTCTTGTGAATTACAACATTGCATAGATTAGGTTTTATGTAGTTCTATTAATGAAGGGCATTATATCTACCGCAGAGCTGCCGGAGGGGACAGCGGCGCCCTCCGATCACAGTAACGTGCTGCCAAGCTTCCAGTCAGCAGATCTTCCCTTGTGAAATCCATTACCGTAGGTTTATGTTACCCATCTGAAGCTTGTGTTTTCCAGAATACCTTTTAGATGTGAAGAAATGCTTCTCCGCTGGTAGCAATTTATCATGGTAGTCACCCTTGGAGAGTAATGATAGGCTCAGGTTCGGAGTCTCTGTTATACCATCTGAGACTATACACATGAAATGTATTTTTTACTTTTGGCATACACAGGGTTAATGTGAGTTTTCCTTGCCAGCAGCAAGCTCATTACCCCCTGCTCAGGTGTTTCCGCTTACAACCAGCCCCAACCTGGAAAAAATCCCTCTTATCCCAACAGAGGGCGCCGGTTATTCAGACTTCATTCTGGAGCATGGTCTGGAGGGGGAAGAAGGTGTTTGCTGCTGTTGTCTTCTGTTGTTTGGTGTGGATGTTACCCTGTTGTTTAGTTACCTCATTTACCTTCTGTGCACCCTCTTATAGCCCCCTTGGTGTTTGTGTTTGGTTTGCTTGAGTTTTGTTGTCCCCCCGTCTGTGTTTGTCAGTGGTATTTTGTGACTACTGTCACAGCCTTAGGTGGTGGGTGTGGAGGGTGTTACATCAGGGCCCTGGACAGGAGATAGGGACACGTTGGTGGCTCAGACCTCACTACCATCAAGTGTATCTTTGGGTTGAGGTTCAGCTCAGGGCGCTACCTAGTCTGAGGGCCAGCTTAAGGGCCCCTCTACAGTCATATCCATCTTGGGATATGTTTCTTAGCATAAGCAACATGGGACATATTTCCTGCGGTGGTGGTGGTGGGTTACCAATAGCCTAATTTTACAGGTTGCTGATATCGAATCTTGAGCTGCACTTATTCACAGCGTGTGGATGAGATTACATAAAAACTCATAATATAATGTATAGTTGACAATTCAGTACATGTATGTCCCATGTGAACATGCCTTTGCTTTGAAAAGGTTAGCCATCGACCTCCAGAGCTGCTCACTTCTGCTTTGGTAGTGAGTGGTTATAATGACCTGAGAAGAAGTGAGTGGTGCCAATGACGTTATGACACATACTTGCCAAGACAAGTTGGTGAATGACAGATATTGTGCCTGTGTCCTAATAATTACCCTCAGCCAAACTCCTCTGGAGATGGATTTATTAACCTTGAGAACCAATAATCAGGCATAGACAAATCGAATATGCCCAGTCCTTTTATTCTGATAGCATCCATTGTTGGAGGCAAGTTGCGTCAAATGAGCTGACAGTTTCACTCTGCAGTAACAGCAGGGGCCGACAAATAGTGAACTGCTGTGATCTTCATTTCAAAAGCAAAGGGTTTATATAATCCAATCACTCACCTGGACAGCTGAAAAGTGTAATTTGCAGAAAAAATGGTGACAGGGCTGTACTGGCCATCTGGCAATTGCCAGATGGACTGGCACCTACCCTTGGCTGCCCTGACACTTCGTATCTCCCAATATCTTCAACAGCACAGGGTGGAGAAGGAAGGGGGAGAGCTAAATTCTGGAAAACAGGCTGCAGCAGTGCATGATGGACTTTGTAGTATTAGCACACAGTAAGCCTGGGGAGGGGCAATAATTGATGTAAACATCAGAGCTGCTGCTGCTGAGAGACACCAAGTGATGGTTTCTGCATGATAAAAAGTTTATATTTCTAAAATAAGAGTTTGGATGCATCTAGTGGCACATAATAGCATGATTGATGAATAAAAAAATGAAATTAGTTAGGGTAGTGGATAACTTCTTTAATGTTCAAGTGTAGAAGATGAATGTATGATAGTGTGCAAAAGTTTTAGGCAGAAGTAAAACAAATGTCAGAAAGCTTCTAAAAATAGAAGTGTTAATCATTCATCTTTAGCAATTAGCATAATGCAAAGGGAATGAGCAAAAAAGAAACCTATATCACATCAATGTTTTATCTGGCCAATCCTTAAGCGGACTTTACATGCAACGACATCGCTAATGAGATGTCGTTGGGGTCACGGAATTCGTGACGCACATCCGGCCTCATTAGCGACGTCATTGTGTGTGAAACGCAGGAACAAACATTAACTATCAAAATTACTTACCAAATCGTTCACCGTTGACCAGTCGTTCCTATCCCGATTATTGTTGCTGTTCCAGAACGCAGGTTGTTCGTCGTTCCTGTGGCAGCACACATCGCTATGTGTGACACCGCAGGATTGAGGAACATCACCGTACCTGCGGCCGCCCGCAATGAGGAAGGGAGGAGGTGGGCTGGATGTTCGGCCCGCTCATCTCCGCCCCTCCGCTTCTTTTGGGCGGCCGCTTAGTGACGCCGCACGAACCGCCCCCTTAGAAAGTCGCTAGGCAGGTAAGTAGGTGTGACTGTTCCTAGCGATGTTGTGCACCACGGGCATCGATTTGCCCGTGACGCACAACCGACTGGAGCGGGTGATTTCACCAGCGACATCGCTATCAATGTCGCTGTGTGTAAAGCCCGCTTTACTTTCAAAACAGCATCAAGTCTCCTAGCTACACTTGCACACAGTTTTTGAAGGAACTCAGCGGAGAGGTCGTCTGTAAATAAGGCTTGTGTCTCTTCATGGAATCCCAGACAGCTTCGGTGATGATCAGGGCTCTGTGGTGTCGGATCATCACTTCCAGGACCCCTTGTTCTTCTTTACTCTGAAAATAGTTAACACGGACATTGGCTGTGTAGTTTGGGACGTTGTCCTGCTGCAGAATAAATTAAGAGCCAATTAGATGCCTCCCCGATGGTATTGCATGATGGATAAGAATCTGTCTGTATTTCTCACCATTAATCTTGACCAAGTCCACAACTCCATTTCCTGAAATGCAGCCCCAAACCTACAAGGACCCTCCACCGTGCTCCACTATTTCTGGAAACACTCATTGATCCCTGTTTCAGCCCTTCAAGGAACAATCTGCTTTCTGTTACAAATGTTTCATATTTTGACTCATCAGATCAAAGCTGCCATTTTGTGCACCGTTGTTACTATTTTTTATGCACTTCTGAGTTGCTTATCCTTGTTTCCGTGTGAAAGATCTGTTTTTTTGCCCATATTTCTTCTATGATGACCATTTCTGGCCAGACTTCTCTGAACAGTAGATGGGAGTAGCTTGGTCCTACTGGTTACTGCTAGTTCTGGGCTGATGACACTGCTGGACATCCTTCAGTTTCACATCACAACTTGATGATGTGTCTTTCATCTGCTTCACTAAGATTTTTCGGCCAACAATTGCATCTACGAACCTCAACGTTGTCCATTTCGTTAAGCTTTTTCATAAGAGTTTGAACAGCACATCTTGACACCTCAGTCTGCTTCGACATCTTTGCCCCAGAAAGATCTTTGCTGATGGAGTATCACTACCTTGTGTCTTGCTGCTGTGATTAGAGTTTTCTTGTTCCTCACCCAGTTTTAAGCCTCCTACACAGCTGTTTATTTTAGTTAATGACTGTGCTTCAACCAACATATGAAAATCCTGATAATTATCATCTGGTTGGTTTTATTGGTTACTCATTGTAACGCCTGCCTGGATCCACAGACTCAGATGGGCTGTAAAGGGGAGGCTAGAGGGAAGCCACTCACCAAGCAGGAGCCCCCAGAACCCTGAAACCCTTTAACCCCTCTACAGGGATTTGGAATTACACAGGGCCCTGGAGATCACTACCTGTGGAAGGCTGCAGTCCGATGAGAGTAGTAGTCAGGCAGAGTCAAACCAAGAATTGCAGAACAGGGACAGAATCGGCAGGCAATGACGTAGTCAGCAGACGTAGCTGAGGTCAAATCCGGATCGGGCAGCGAGGTACAAAAACAGTAGGCAGGAGGGTAGTCAGAAAACACGCAGAAGTCAACACACAGGAATCATCAAACAGAATAGGACGTAACAGGAGCCAGGAAAATCAGAACTATCTCTGGCAGTGGTCATGTGACAGGAGGGGGAATAAGAAGGGTGTGGTGTCTTCCCATTGGCTGTAACTGAATGATGGCAACTTCAGCTGGAAGACACATGCCACCCACAGTCAGCCAGCGGTACTGCAGATCCCAAGCTAACCCAGCCCAGTGGATGATCGTAGCCTGCGCCCACCACTGGCATCGACTCCTCTCCCATCACCAGCACCATCCACGGCAGGAACACGGCGTCGCCTGGCGATCGGAGCAGAAGTCGCTGGAGCAAACTCCGGCGGTGACGTAACACTCATGTACCTGACTCTAATCCTACAAAGACCCTGACTTGGTACAAGTGTACTTAGACAAACTGATGCTGTTTTGAATGCAAAAGGTAGTCACACTAAATAATCATTTAATTTTAAATGTATATACATGGGGTGAAATAAGTATTGAACACATCACCAATTTTTAAAGTAAAGATATTTGTAAAGGTGCTATTGACATACATATCTCACCAGATGTCAGTAAGAACCCATCCAGTCCACACAGGCAAATAAATCAAACCTTAGATGTCCATAGATTAAGTTATGTGTAATTATGAGAAATGACACAGGGAAAAAGTATTGAACACATGAGGAAAGAGAGCTGCAAAAGCCATGAAAAGTCATGACACCAGCTGAAATCTGCCAGTAATTAGAAAGCAATTCTTTCACTTAGTGAAAAATAATATCAGCCTATAAAAAGGTGTCTCATTACCAAAGTGCCACACAACAAACATCAAATGTTGGGTAAAACCAGTGAGCTACCTCAAGACCTCTGCAACCGTATTGTTATAAATCATACTGATGGCCTATAAAAAGGTGTGCAGAGGCTATTGTACAGTAGCAGTGCTTGAACCACAGTATAGAACAATTACACAAGAGATAACTAAGACGGGGCCGGACTTCCTGAATACTCAGACGGTATACTGCCACAGGAGCAAGGCCAAATGGCTCGGAAAGATGACATCACAGGAGTATTTCATGTAGTCCAAAGTATAGACAGACCCGTCCACCAGATGTGGGGTGAATCGGAGCTTGGCACTGGGGACAGGATAGGTGAGTAAATGTATATATGTATTGAGTTTTCTATTGTTTTTCATAGCGCTATGGAACAAAGGATAAAGTTCTTAGTCAGAGGCCTCTATGGGATTCTGGTGTGGGAAGCTAATCTAGTAATTTAGTTGCTGGCCACGCTAGGGAGCCATTCCAGAGTGAGTGGACTTTCTTGTTTCACTAGCAATGTAGGCCACAGAGCCTACAATTTACTGCATTGGACCTCAACAATGTTTAGTCAAAGCAGCAGGTGTCGCTTTTGATGTCCCAATTTTTCAGTGTTGTTAAGCAGGCGGGCCAGCAGGTAGATTGGCAGGTGAATCAGACCACAAGGTGGAGGTAGGCTGTAGGAAGAGAGAGCTGCAAGTAAGGTCATGGAAGGAGTCTCAGACGTCTCTGATAAATCTATTCTGCTCTATGATGATAGTCACAGCTGGTCTAGAAATAGAGATCAACCTGATGTCACCTACCTGGACTCTATTGTGGGAGTGCACACATGCAGAATGGGCGCCACATGCAGCCTGACATGCCATTCTGGAGTGGCATGTCAGACAGAAAAGAAAGACACACTCCTCAGGAGAAGGAATGGGTTTTCTGTAGCCTCCTGGAAAAAGTGTAGACCACACTGAAGAGTCTTCAGATATCATGGGCCTTAATATATGCACCAAAACCTTGTGATGCCATTGATTCTGGAAGTGTTTTTTTGTGCCCACCATCTCTGAAAGTTAGACATCAAGGAATGGAGGGGTAAGGAGTGGGAAAGAATGGACATGGTCTCAAAATAAAGGTCTAGGTTACACCCCGTTTTGTTTTTAATGATTTCCATTATGACGACCATCCAAAGTTGACGTAGACCTAATGGTGAACTGTAAGGGTGTAAGTAGCTGTACCACTGTTCTTCACCCACAGGACCACAAAAATTGTGCTGAACATTCACAGATGACAAATTGCTTGACCCTCTCATATACCCATTAGGTTTTCTGGGCCAACCTTATCTACATTTTTAAGGAGGTTTCCGCCAATGAGACCTAATGTACACTAATGACCTAGTGGCACTGAGCGCACTGTCAACATTCTCCACTGTGTGGAGAGTTCTGCGAGACACAAATGAGGGCACAGCCTTTACTTTTCCTTCTTTTCCCACCAGACGGATGAATTTGTTTTGAATGCCGTCTATGGCCGGGAGGCATGATTATAGAAATACGAATCACTATGGTCATAAACGGTGGGATTTGTGTCCCTGTCTTTGTACTGTGTCTGTGGAGATCGGAATAAATAGAGATCTCCATACAGAGGATCTGTGACTGGACAGAAGGTGAACTCGGGATCTGAGAAATCCTCTGATTATCCTATTTATTGATTTTGCTGAAATTCCATGTGTAAAGGAGATAAAATGTCCGTTGTACAATTGTTACTGTTGAAGTAACTCTTACGCCTATTAAAAGTTTCTAGGATTCATTCTGTAATTATTTCCACAGAATTATAAGAAACAATTTTTCTTTTTTTCAATAGAAGTTGCCTATGTACCATTATATCTTCTCCAATTCTGGCCATCCACAGTTCCATATGCTTTATCCCTGTTTTCCGTGGTACCTGAGCTTTATTCATCCTGAACCTCCTGGTTCATGTGCAAAACCTGAAGTCAAGACTGACACTTAAGGCCCCGTTACTCGCAACGACATCGCTAACGAGATGACGTTGGGGTCACGGAATTCGTGACGCACATCCAGCCTCGTTAGCGACGTCGTTGCGTGTGACACTTATGAGCGACCGCTAACGATGCAAAATACTCACCTTATCATTGATTGTTGACACGTCGTTCATTTCCATAAAATCGTTGCTGGTTCAGGACGCAGGTTGTTCGTCGTTCCTGAGGCAGCACACATCGCTACGTGTGACACCCCTGGAACGACGAACAGCAACGTACCTGCGTGTTGCCGGCAACGAGGTGGGCGTGACTTTCATGCGGCTGCTCTCCGCCCCTCCGCTTCTAATGGACGCCTGCCGTGTTACGTCGCTATGACGCCGCACGAACTGCCCCCTTAGAAAGGAGGCTGTTCGCTGCGCACAGCGACGTCGCTAGGAAGGCAAGTAATGTGACGGGTACTAGCGATATTGTGCAGCACGGGCAGCGATTCGCCCGTGATGCACAAACGTCGGGGGCGGGTGCTTTCACGAGCGACATCGCTAGCAATGTCGCTGCGTGTAAAGCCCCCTTTACACAGCATCTTACTGTGAGAGGGGGAGCAGAGGAGGAATGTAACTTCACATTGTTATGGTCGCCAAAGAGCGGCGAGTGTCCAGGAGTGGACCCACTGGGCCATAGACTGGACTACCCTGGAGGAGCTAACCTCGCTCTAACCCCTATACAGGGACTATCAGGCGCAGCCCGTGGGGGCCTAAATGCAGAGACTGCCAGGACCAGTGGACAGGAGAGTCTCTGAAGTCCAGTACGGATGTGCTGGAATGTAATGGCACAGAGGTGGTAACTCAGACGTGACCGCACGGAAGTGGTAACTTAGACGTTGCGGAGGTGGTAACTCAGATATGACAGCACGGAGGAGGTTACTCAGACATGACAGCACAGAGATGGTGGTAGCAGCAGGCTTTAGGAAGAGACACAGATTAATGGGTACAGGTAATTGGTACTAGGCCACGTGACATAGGAAGTACAAGACCGGAGAACCAGCAGCGCACTATGGATAGGCAACATTGCTCAGGCACCTCCCCTAAGGGGAGAGTGCTTTAAATACCTTCAAGGTGATTGCTGACCTCAAGGGTCACTTCCGGGTAATAGGACGCTGGTGCTTTAATAAAGGGGGCTTAGCAGCGTGCGCACCCTTTGGACACTCCCAGAAGGACTGCGTGTGGCCTGGAAGCAGGAGGGGGCTGAGGCGGGCCCAGGGGCAGGAACGAGGCGCATGGGCCCGCCGGGCAGGTGATGAGAACAGTGCCCCCCCAAGGCATGAGAGTTTTTTGGTTTTATTAAATTGGTGAACGAGGGTGTTTTGTTTGTTTTAATTATTCTAAATAAAGGAGTTTTTGAATGTGTGTGTTTATTTACTTTTAATAACAGGTTAAACATGGAAGTTATCTTGGGGAGACGGCTGCCATGATTAACCTAGGACTTGGTGGCAGCTATGGGCTGCTGCCATTAACTCCTTATAACCCCAATTGCCACCGCACCAGGGCAATTCGGGAAGAGTCGGGTAGAGTCCCGGAACGGTCGCATCTAATGGATGCGGCTTTTCCGGGCGGCTGCTGGCTGATATTGTAAGGGTGGTGGGCTCCTCATAACGTGGAGCTCATCATCCTGAGAATGCCAGCCTTCAGCCGTGTGACTTTACCATGGCTGGTATCAAAAATGGGGGGGAATGTACGCCATTTTTTAAAATGATTTATTTACTTATTTTACTGCACAATATAGACACGCCCACCGGCTGCTGTGATTGGTTGCAGTGAGACAGCTGTCACTCAGTGTGGGGGTGTGTCTGACTGCAACCAATCATAGGCGCCTGTGGGCGGGGGAAGCAGAGAATAGTAGCTTGAATAATGAGCGGCCGGCATTTTCAAAATAGTTAAAGCCGCCGTAGCTTTTGCACAGCAGTTCATCGCCGCACTGGTGATCGGGGATCGGTAAGTATGAGACAGGGGGAGATACTGACTGGCCGACAAAGGGATATTGACTGACAACACAGAAAAAAAGGGAGATTGACTGACAACCACATAAAAAATAGATTGACAGACATCACTCACTAAAAAACGCACACGGACGGTACGTGTAGCACACGGACATGCTACGTGTGCCGTCCATACAGGAACGGACCCATTGACTTTAGCCGGTCCGTGCCTGCGTGATGCCGGCAAAAAACTGACATGTCAAGTGTGTTGGAAAACGCACACACGTACAAACGACACAGACACACGTTCCGTGTGGTTTTACATGTGTGTGCCTGCTACCATAGGGTAGCATTGCTGTACGTGTCTCCGTGCCGCCGGTACGTGCAAAAACGTACCAAATATGTACCGGCGGCACGGATGTGTGTCGGAGGCCTTACACAGCACACACTGATATGGGTGATTATTGCTCTCTATGTATCACTTTTCCAGAGGTGGCAGCAGTATGGAGGACATTTTACAGCAGTACAGAGGGGTGTAGCTGTGAATCCAGCTCTGAGGTCGCAGCTCATTCTGCCTGTTTTTGACTGGTCTCACTGTGCTGAGTGATTTTTCTTCATCCTGGAGTATAACAGGTGTAACCTGATAGTGATGGCCATCTGTCTTACTTTGACCAATACAGATCTGAGCTGTTTTTCCAAAGTGAGTAATGAATTCAGGAAGCAGGAAGGAGAGAAAGAAGTGGCTCATAAGTGGAGAAAAAAAAAATCTGAATTTTGTAATAAGATATATTCCAATTTACAAAATTTATTCTTTTCGCCTGTACTATCAATATACACAAAATTTATTGAATGGACAGTCCCATTTACTTGCTTTGCTATACACGTGGTAACAAAAATCTGCATCTTTATTACTCAGAGACATTTCAATTAATACCAGTTTTCTTTTCCAGTATCACCCCTGGCTCCTGATGGTATATGGCATGCTGGCATGCTGGCTTGTACTGGGGACTAAAGGCTTGGCTGCTATTTTACTGAATACCGCCATATTCTACGTGACGGCGCAATTGAGGATCCCGATTATTACATGGATCAGCTCTGTGTTAATGCTCCTGTTAGTGCACAATGAGTCGGTGCAGGATATCCAGGTAAGAAAGTACACAGAATAGTCCTGGGTATTGCTATAAGAGAATTGTGTATATATAGTAATAAGTATATATATATATATATATATATATATATATATATATATATAATGTATATATGTGTGTGTGTGTATATATACAGTTAGGTCCAGAAATATTTGGACAGTGACACAATTTTCGCGAGTTGGGCTCTGCATGCCACCACATTGGATTTGAAATGAAACCTCTACAACAGAATTCAAGTGCAGATTGTAACGTTTAATTTGAAGGTTTGAACAAAAATATCTGATAGAAATTGTAGGAATTGTCACATTTCTTTACAAACACTCCACATTTTAGGAGGTCAAAAGTAATTGGACAAATAAACCAAACCCAAAAAAAAAATTTTTATTTTCAATATTTTGTTGCGAATCCTTTGGAGGCAATCACTGCCTTAAGTCTGGAACCCATGAACATCACCAAACGCTGGGTTTCCTCCTTCTTAATGCTTTTCCAGGCCTTTACAGCCGCAGCCTTCAGGTCTTGCTTGTTTGTGGGTCTTTCCGTCTTAAGTCTGGATTTGAGCAAGTGAAATGCATGCTCAATTGGGTTAAGATCTAGTGATTGACTTGGCCATTGCAGAATGTTCCACTATTTTGCACTCATGAACTCCTGGGTAGCTTTGGCTGTATGCTTGGGGTCATTGTCCATCTGTACTATGAAGCGCCGTCCGATCAACTTTGCGGCATTTGGCTGAATCTGGGCTGAAAGTATATCCCGGTACACTTCAGAATTCATCCGGCTACTCTTGTCTGCTGTTATGTCATCAATAAACACAAGTGACCCAGTGCCATTGAAAGCCATGCATGCCCATGCCATCACGTTGCCTCCACCATGTTTTACAGAGGATGTGGTGTGCCTTGGATCATGTGCCGTTCCCTTTCTTCTCCAAACTCTTTTCTTCCCATCATTCTGGTACAGGTTGATCTTGGTCTCATCTGTCCATAGAATACTTTTCCAGAACTGAGCTGGCTTCATGAGGTGTTTTTCAGCAAATTTAACTCTGGCCTGTCTATTTTTGGAATTGATGAATGGTTTGCATCTAGATGTGAACCCTTTGTATTTACTTTCATAGAGTCTTCTCTTTATTGTTGACTTAGAGACAGATACACCTACTTCACTGAGAGTGTTCTGGACTTCAGTTGATGTTGTGAACGGGTTCTTCTTCACCACAGAAAGTATGCGGCGATCATCCACCACTGTTGTCATCCGTGGACGCCCAGGCCTTTTTGAGTTCCCAAGCTCACCAGTCAATTCCTTTTTTCTCAGAATGTACCCGACTGTTGATTTTGCTACTCCAAGCATGTCTGCTATCTCTCTGATGAATTTTTTCTTTTTTTTCAGCCTCAGGATGTTCTGCTTCACCTCAATTGAGAGTTCCTTAGACCGCATGTTGTCTGGTCACAGCAACAGCTTCCAAATGCAAAACCACACACCTGTAATCAACCCCAGACCTTTTAACTACTTCATTGATTACAGGTTAATGAGGGAGATGCCTTCAGAGTTAATTGCAGCCCTTAGAGTCCCTTGTCCAATTACTTTTGGTCCCTTGAAAAAGAGGAGGCTATGCATTACAGAGCTATGATTCCTAAACCCTTTCTCCGATTTGGATGTGAAAACTCTCATATTGCAGCTGGGAGTGTGCACTTTCAGCCTATATTATATATATAATTGTATTTCTGAACATGTTTTTGTAAACAGCTAAAATAACAAAACTTGTGTCACTGTCCAAATATTTCTGGACCTAACTGTATATATATATATATATATATATATATATATATATATATATATATATATATATATATATATATATATATATGTATATATATAAAAGTATGTCTATATATATATATATACAGTTTAAATCAGCAACAAAATAGGTGTGATCCAGCACCACCGCATATCACCTTGCAGTAACGCACATGTGCTCATGGAGGGCTGTAAATTACCATATCCTGGGTGGGGGTGCTCGTCCAGAGAAACAAAGTCAAAGTGTCGATGAACTGAAGAAAAGAATGAAGGACCGCACTCCATCCACTGTGCAGGAATAGGATTTATTTAAACGTGCAGGGTAAAAAGCCGGGGACGCACTGTGAGCTGGCTCCCAAGCAACGGACGACGGCCGTTTCGCCTAATCAGGCTTCCACGGGTCCATGTGTGGAGCTACACCACCGTCCCTTATAAAGGAGAGCTCACAGGTGCGTCGCTAGCCACATAAAAACAATCATGGAGAATGTAATACAATTTAAATGCATGGAACATACCATGCAACAGTGTAACATGATAAACATCAACAGTACAAAGTATTTTTATCCAAATCAAAAAATACATACACATATACAAATAAAAATGAAAATGAAACTGAGAGTTTTGGGAGTTAAAACCTTAGAATATCGCATTCAAACCCTGGCTGAGAAGGAGGTGCGACTCTTCTGGACTATTCAGTCATTACAATCTTATGTTGATTGTGACCGTGTTCCACGTGGATTACGGATTATCAAGACACTGTCACACTTCCAGGATGACCCCGCATTTACCCAGCAATGGGAGAATATACAGTTGGAATGCTCGAGAAAGTTATTACATCTTGTCTTGGAAAAAAATAAGGAGGACTATACTGTTCTAAATACAGAACTGGATTCATTAAAACAGGATACACGGTTGAGAATGTCAAATGATGATTGGACTGCATTTTGTTTAAAACTTGATAAAAGGTTGGTGTTTGTTCAGACTGATATTAAAAATAAAAAAAGAGAAAAAATTCTCAGAGATAAAAGGGATTATGAAAGTAAGCAGATTTTCTGTTGGGCTAAGGATAGTACTAAAAATTACAGGCAGAGGCCATATGTTAAGAGGAAGGGCTCTTTTGGTACCAATACGGGGTACTGGACCACTGATTCGGAGTCCAGTGGCTCCGAGGATGTGGTCTCAGGCCCATCTGGTGGTAATGTCGGTGTGGTTAGAGCCACTGCCCCTTTAGAAAACGCACCCGCCGGGGGAGCAGGAAGAGGCATAAGAGGCCGGGTGCGCAAGAGGAAGTCTGTGTCCTGGAGAAATTAAGTAGCCCCTCTGTTTCGCATTCTGGTGTGGATACAATTATCAACCTTTCTTCTCATGTTTTATCTCCTGACATGGTGTCTGCACTCTCTAAGGGGTTAAAGTTTTGTGTCCCAGAACCGTTTAAATTTGCTGAATTCAAGGTTGATCTGTTCAAAGCTATTCGAAAGATTCATTTGTATAAACATTTTCAATCTGCACCTGGTAGTTCGGGTTTTATTCCTGAGGGACATGACCTATGCACCGTGAGTAACGACCGTTTTGATATCACAGGTGCTTTTGACCCTGATGTGGTTCGGGATGCTGAGCTTTTGCTGAGCTTGAACGAACCCCACCAAGGGTCTAGCCCTGTTGGAATCACTACCGATTTACAAACGGGTAGGTTCACTAAGGATGTTAAATCTGATTTTTATCCTCCCACGGTGCCAGGGAATTTGGTTGATTTGTATCCGGACACTGTCTTAACCCCTTAACGACTGCCGATACGCCTTTTAACGGCGACAAATTAAGGTACTTCTTCCGATCTGCCGCTTTTTAACGGCGGTCGGAAAAAAGGGTCTAGCGCCCCCCAGAGTCAGAAAATCTCCGGGGTCTCAGCTGCCGGGGGTAGCTTAGACCCTGGAGATCATGATTCGGGCCGGTTTTTCCGGTCCCCAGTCACGTGATGACCGGTATACACCGTATACCGATCATCAAGTTATAGTAAATGACCGCGCCGGTAAAAAATGATTTATCTCCCATCTGGCATGATCAAACATGCCAGATGGGAGATAAATCTTTTTCCCGGTTCCCTCCGGTCCCCTCGGTATCCCCAAAGTGCCCCCCCCGACCCCCAACCCCCTCCCGAAAATCCAAGATGGCCGCGCGCACCGGCGAGCACAGCAGCGCGCCGGCCGCATTTACACTGTTCCTATGGTTTCTGTCGTATGTGCCATAACACATACGACAGAAACCTGCTTCCCAGGCCCTGCCGGGTCCCCCCCTACCCCCCCTGGTGTTCCCCGGTGTCCCCCGGTGTCATACATACCTGTCAGAGCGCTGATCCCCCGCGGCCCCCTCCTCCGGCTCCTTCTCAACAGACGCCGGTCACACGTGCAGAGCAGCTGACAGCTTCCTGTGTTCAGGACGCTGGCTGCTGCTCGGCACACTGCAGCTGTGACCCAGGGAGGGTGGGTGCAGATTCTTTGCACCCACTCTCCTCAAATGGAGGGTCTGCCCTACTAGAAAATGGGGGATACGTTCCCTGAACGTGTCCCCCATATTCTAGAAGGTCCAGAGTCGACGTGGGACGTCCAAATGGATTATAGTGGATTTTTTTTTTTCTTTTCAATAAATTGGTCAATCAGGGAATGTTTTGGGGAGTGTTTTTTCAAATAATTTTTTTTTTGTTGTCAATTTTTTTTTTATTACTGTCAATTAGTTATGTCGGGTATCTGATAGACGCCGTGACATAACTAATTGCTGGGCTTGATGCCAGGTGACATTACACACCTGGTATCAACCCCATTCATTACCCCGTTAGCCAACGCACCAGGGCGCGGGATGAGCTGGGGCGAAGCGCCAGAATTGGCGCATCTAATGGATGCGCCACTTCTGGGGCGGCTGCGGCCTGCTATTTTTAGGCTGGGAAGAGTCCAATAACCATGGCTCTTCCCATCCTGAGAATACCAGACCCCAGCTGTCAGCTTCACCTTGGCTGGTGATCTAATTTGGGGGGACCCCACGTTTGTTTGTTTTTTTTTAATTATTTATTTATAAATAATTAAAAAAAAAAAACAGCTTGGGGAGCCCTCCAAATTGATCACCAGACAAGATGAAGCTGTCAGCTGTGGTTTGCAGGCTACAGCTGTCTGCTTTACCCTAGCTGGCTATCAAAAATAGGGGGGACCCCACGTCATTTATTTTAATTTTTTTTTTTTTTTGGGCTAAATACAAGGCTAGGCATCCTTTAGTGTCACATGAAAGGCACTAAAGGGCGCCAGCTTAGAATATGAAGGGGGGTGGGACGTTATATATGTTTGACATCTATCCATTCATCCATTGTAGCATTTTACGCTGTGTGCCCACAATCAGGGTTTGCAACGTTTTGGGCGCAGAGTGTTTTCCCTGCGTCCATAACGCTGCGTTGTGCAGTAGAAGCACAGTGGCAGGATTTTTAGAAATCCCGTGCCCACTGTGTTTCTTTTCTCCGCAGCATAAATCGACCTGTGGCGCAGCTTCCCGAGCCTCAGCATGTCAATTTATGCTGCGGAGATGAGTGTTCTTTGCAGGTAGAATAGAACTAAAGTCCACAGCAGCCTGAACCCAAATCGTGGGCATGGGCAGCTGCGTTCTCCCGTGGACAACACTCACATTTCTGCAGGAGGCTGACACTGGGTACTAGACGCCGTGTCGCTGGATCATGGCCACATAGCCTAAAGGCTACTTTACACGCTGCGATATCGGTCCCGATATCGCTAGCGTGGGTACCCGCCCCCATCTGTTGTGCGACACGGGCAAATCGCTGCCCGTGCCGCACAACATCGCGCAGACGCGTCACACATACTTACCTGCCCGGCGACGTCGCTGTGACCGGCGAACCGCCTCCTTTCTAAGGGGGCGGTCCGTGTGGCGTCACAGTGACGTCACTGAGCGGCCGCCCAATAGAAGCGGAGGGGCGGAGATGAGTGGCCGGAACATCCCGCCCACCTCCTTCCTTCCTCATAGCGGCCGGGAGGCAGGTAAGGAGAGGTTCCTCGTTCCTGCGGCGTCACACATAGCGATGTGTGCTGCCGCAGGAGCGACGAACTACATCGTTACTGCTGCAGTAACGATAATCGAGAATGGACCCCCATGTCACCGATGAGCGATTTTGCACGTTTTTGCAACGATGCAAAATCGCTCATCGGTGTCACACGCAACGGCATCGCTAATGCAGCCGGATGTGCGTCACCAATTCCGTGACCCTAACGACTCCGCATTAGCGATGTCGCAGCGTGTAAAGCCCCCTTAACAGTGAGAAATTTGTTGCTACAGCAACATTTTTGTGAAGTACCTGTGGATTCAAAATGCTTACTATACTCCTGAATAAAATCCTTGAGGGGTCCAGTTTCCAAAATGAGGTCACTTGTGGGGGGTTTCTGATGTATAGGTGCCCAAGGGGCCCTGCTAATGTGACATGGTGCGCGCAATTTACTTCAACTTTTCCAAAATTCAAATAGTGCTCCTTCCATTCCAAGCCCTCCCATTTATCCAAACAAAGGTTTTTGGCCACATGTGGGGTATCCCTGCGCTCACAAGAAATTAGATAACAACCTGTGGGGTACACGTTTTGTTGTTGCCTCTTGAAAAAGTGAAAAATGTGTCGCTAAATCAACATTTTTGTGAAAAAAATGAAAATTTCAATATGGCAACCTAAGCTTATCAAATTCTGTGAAGTATTCGTGGATTCAAAATGCTCAATATACACCTAGATTAAAGCCTTGAGGGGTCTTATTTACAGAATGGGGTCACTTGTGGTGGACCTCCACTGCTTAGGCACCTCAGGGGCTCTCCTAATGCAACATGGCGTCCGCTATTGATTCCAGCCAATTTTGCAGTCAAATTGCACTCCTTCTCTTCTGAGCCCTGTAGTGTGCCCAAACAGTTGATTTCTACCACATACAAGATATCAACAAACTCAGGAGAAATTGCGCAATAAATTTCATGGTGATTTTTTTCCTGTTACCCTTGTGAAAAAAAAAGCTACCTGGTTGAAGTAACAATTTTGTGGTAAAATTTTATTTTTTTATTTTCATGGCTCAACGTTATAAACTTCTGTAAAGCACCTGGGGGTTCAGGGTACTCACCAAACATCAAGATAAATTCCTTGAGGGGCCTAGTTTCCAATATGGGGTCACTTGTGGTGTTTTTTGCTGTTTACGTACCTTAGGGGTCCTCCAAATGCGACATGGTGCCCGCAATCTTTTTCAGCCAAATTTCCTTTCCAAAATTCAAATATTGCTCCTTCCGTTCCAAGCCCTCCCATTTCTCCAAACAAAGGTTTCAGACCACAAGTGAGGTATCACCGCGCTCATAAAAAAGTGGGTAACAAACATTGGGGTCAAATTTTTGGAATTACCTCTTGAAAAAGTGAAAAAATTGATGCTAAAGCAACATTTTTGAGAAAAAAATGAAAATTTTCAATGTGACAACGTAACGTTATCAAAATCTGTGAAGTACCTGTGGATCCAAAATGCTCACTATACCCCTAGATAGAAGCCTTAAGGGGTCTAGTTTCCAAAATGGTGTCACTTGTGAGGGGTTTCTGCTTTTTAGGTACCTTAGCGTACATGTAAATGCAACATGGTGCCCGCAATCTATTTCAGCCAAATTTGCTTTCCAAAATTCAAATATTGCTCCTTCTGTTCCGAGCCCTCCCATTTGTCCAAACAAAGGTTTCTGACCACATGTGGGGTATTGGCGCGTTCATAAGAAAGTGGGTAACAAGTTTTGGGGTTTATTTTGTTGTGTTATTTCTTCTAAAAGTGAATAAATTTGGGGTAGAGCAACATTTTAGGTAAAATTTTATTTTTTGCTTTTTTTCATTCCACTTTTTTTTAGTTCCTGTGAAGCACCTGAAGGGTTAATAAACTTCTTGGATGTGGTTTTGAGTACTTTGAGGGGTGCTGTTTTGAGAATGGTGTCACTTTTAGGTATTTTCTGTCACTTAGGCCTCTCAAAGTCACTTCAAATGTGATGTGGTCCCTAAAAAAATGGTTTTGTGAATTTTGTTGAAAAAATGGGAAATTGCAGATGAACTTTGACCCCTTCTAACTTCCTAACCCCAAAACATTTTGTTTCAGAAATTGCGCTAATGTAAAGTAGACATGTGGGAAATGTTATTTATTAACTGTTTTGTGTGACATAACTCTCTGGGTTAAGGGCATAAAAATTAAAAGTTTGAAAATTGCAAAATTTTCAAAATTTTCATCAAATTTCCGATTTTTTCACAAATAAAAGCAAAAAATATCGTTCTAAATTTATAACTATCATGAAGTACAATATGTCACGAAAAAACAATGTCAGAATCACCGGGATCCGTTGAAGCGTTCCAGAGTTATGACCTCATAAAGTGACACTGGTCAGAATTGCAAAAAATGGCCTGGGCATTAAGTACAAAACTGGCTTCGTCCTTAAGGGGTTAAAAGATATTGAGGCTTTGGTTTACGATACCCCCACTCAGAATCTGAGTCAGGGGGAATTGGCTGCTGTTCGTACTATGCAGGGTTGGGAGGACACGGTGTTCCGTGAGGCGGACAATTTGGGCAACGTGGTCCTCCTGACCCGGCAGCAGTACGTGCAGGAGTGCCTTAGCCAGTTGTCTGATAGAGCTACCTATACCCCCTTACCTAGTAATCCTATCCATGATTTCAAGAAATCTTTGGTGCGGCTTTTGGGCAAGTATGTAGGCCTGGGTTTCCTCACACAGGCACAGGTGGAGAAGTTAATTATTCCCCCCTACCCCACGAAGCCGTGCTGGTATTGTATACCCAAGATTCATAAGTGCAGGACTGACCCCCCCGGCCGCCCGATAGTGGCTGGTATTGGCTCCTTAACGGAGCCTTTATCGCACTATCTAGATTGGCTGCTGAGACCTTTGCTCAGTCACATTCCCTCATATGTTCGGGATAGTGGGGATTTCCTTGCGCTATTGAAGGGTATAACGTGGCAGCAGGGCTTTCAATTGACATCAATTGATGTGGAGAGCCTGTATACCCGTATCCCTCAGGACTTGGGTGTCCATGCCGTGAGGGAGATGGTGGCGCAGAGTGGGAAGGATGCCTGTTATTGCAATTTTGTGGAGGAGGCCCTAGATTTTGTTCTTGCTAAGAACGCTTTTACTTTCTTGGACCGATGGTACTTGCAGTGCTGGGGTACCGCCATGGGTACCCCTGTCTCATGTGCCATGGCCAATATATTCTTGGGCTCCTTCGAAAGCAAGTACGTGTTTTCGGACACCAATCCCTTTTTGAGATATATTTGCCACTGTTTGAGGTATGTGGACGACATATTCATTGTGTGGGATGGCACGGAGGATTTATTCTCGGATTTTGTGTCACATCTTAACAACTTCAACACAATGAATATGTCTTTCACTTCCTCTTTTGGTGGCGACAACCTCAATTTTTTGGATTTTGAGGTTTCCATCAGGGATGGTACTATTCACACTCAATTGTTCAGGAAACCTACGGCATCCAACTCACTCTTGCATTTTCAGAGCGCACATCCTCTCCATACCAAAATGGCTTTACCTTATGGTCAATTTTTACGGGTACGTAGGGCTAATAGTTCTGAGGGGACTTTTCTCCGGCAGTCATGTGAGTTAAAGGAGAGGCTGCAGCAGAGGGGGTATCCGAATAAATTGATTGATTCTGCTTTTGAGAAGGTGAGATCTGGTGCTTGTTCCCCTGATCTTGAAAGTCCCTCTGTGAAGAGGGTTAGTGATTTGAACAGGTTTGTCTTCAGTTTTCGTTTTGGACCATTGGAACATGTCATACGGAGAACTTTATGTAGGCATTGGCACATCCTGGAGAGGGATCCTACCTTGTGTGAAATGACCAAAGCTAATCCTTTGGTAACTTTCAGGCGATGTAGCAACCTGCAGGATAAACTGGTAAAGAATAGACTTACTAGCCCTGGGATGTGGCTTGATAGATGTTGCCCCCCGGGCAATTACCGATGTGGTAGTTGCAGGTTTTGTAACGTACACCTCACGGGCCAATCCTTGCAAGTTGGCCCGTATTTTCATTTTGTGCGCCAGTTTATCTCTTGCAAGACTAAATTCATTGTCTATGTGATTCTCTGCCCGTGTGGCAGGTTTTACATAGGCAAGACGATTAGGTGTCTATACATCACCTTCAGCAACTTTTGTTACAGGTAGAGGCTAGGTTTATTATTGATTATGGAGCGCAAGGTCCCATGGGGTTAAATGATCGCGTTGATATGTCAGTGTTTTTGTAGATTTCCCTTTTATTTATACCTCTGTGTCTTTCAGTTTCATTTTCATTTTTATTTGTATATGTGTATGTATTTTTTGATTTGGATAAAAATACTTTGTACTGTTGATGTTTATCATGTTACACTGTTGCATGGTATGTTCCATGCATTTAAATTGTATTACATTCTCCATGATTGTTTTTATGTGGCTAGCGACGCACCTGTGAGCTCTCCTTTATAAGGGACGGTGGTGTAGCTCCACACATGGACCCGTGGAAGCCTAATTAGGCGAAACGGCCGTCGTCCGTTGCTTGGGAGCCAGCTCACAGTGCGTCCCCGGCTTTTTACCCTGCACGTTTAAATAAATCCTATTCCTGCACAGTGGATGGAGTGCGGTCCTTCATTCTTTTCTTCAGTTCATCGATACTGTTTAAATCAATTCCAAACAACATATGCTGGAAACCACTATACCAATATTAAACCAGAGGAAAAAAGTGGTATAACTCCATTATAATAAAAACAGTAAATTTTTATTTCAAAAAATTTTTTTTAAAAACATAAACACAAAAATACATAAATTCACAGCAAAAATTCTCAGTAGTGGGTGAGCTGGTACCATGCCGCAATGTATATATGGTTAAGTTCGTACAATAGCAGGTCAGTAATATTGCCGATTGTGTTTTTTTTATGTTTTTAAAAAAAATATTTTTAAATAAAAATGTACTGTTATTATAATGGAGCTATACCACTTTTTTTCTCTGGTTTAGTATATATACTGTGTGTGTGTGTGTGTATATATATACATATATACATATATATATATATATATAATATGTATGTTATATTATATATATATATATATATATATATATATATATATATATATATATATATATATATATATATATAATATGTATGTTATATTATATATATAGATAGATATATATATATATAGATATATATATATATATAATATGTATGTTATATTATATATAGACACACTTATACTCTTTGTGCTTGAAGTCATATCATTAGCCCTGAAACAGCATCTATGTATGAGTAGAGCATTTTTGATAAGGTTTACTTACCGTAACTCATCCAACAAAATATTTCTCTTTTAACACCATACTGATAATTTTTGGAAAGTACCCATATGGAAGCATAAATTAGAAAATTCTTGTCTGCCTGCATCCAACACTAGAGGGAACTTGGGAGCTCACTGTATACTCATGTATACGGGAAGCTCCCCCTAGTGGACGCTTTAGGCGGCCACAATTATATCATTCATTACAGATGTTTTGGAGAACTGAGCTTCTATGTTTATGCTGAGCTATTAAGAATTTTCAGATATTTTTTTACCTATTTGGAAAAGTTTAGGTTTGTGTAAATGTATCCACTTGAAGGAGCATGCCACATAAAATAAAACACTTTCTCAAGCAGTCAGCCATGCACACATCTAATAAAAAAGACAAAGTAGTGACTTTTGTGTTTTTAAAGCACTACTAACTTATCACGTCTAATGATGAGGACTTGCAGATAACCGGGACTAGCGGGTCCATGTTATCTGGTGTTTAAAATTCAGTTCAGGGCCGGATTCCGGTTCCCATATAAGTCTATGGAGACCAGAATCCGGTGAATAAAAATGTTGGTAGAAGGGATAGTGGGATGGGAGCAAGCGCGCTGTATTTACTGAGGCTCCGGGTCGGCTGTACACTGTTCCTGCAGTGACTCTTTCACTTCTGGAGCTGATAACATAGCTTCATTGCATATGTACTGCTTTCCCTGCCCATCGGCCTCTGTGATTGGTTGCAGTCAGACGCGCCCCCACGCTGAGTGATAGCCTGTCTGACGATTACAATCACAGACCCTGTCTGTGGATCTATATCGCACAGTAAAAATAACTAAATATAATATATGGCGTAGTCGTATTATGACAATGGGGACCCGGCTGGCAGCAGTGACATCACTCAGTTCACCGAAGGTCATACCTGGTGTGACGGGGTATGCGGCAGAGCAGTAAGGGACGCCAGGCCAAGGAACAATCCAAAGGGCTTTATTGGAACCACAAAGATAAAGCACCAAACAAATATAAATCCTTAAAGTCTGCAAGGAGTCCACAACAAAACAAAAGATCCAGGGCACCTCCCGGTATTCCAACGCCAGGGAAAATATGGCAATGGTCCTTATATGCATTCCTTGAGTCCAACAGGGTAAACAACAAAACACAATCCCACGTGGCCACTAATCTGCAGTCTGTGACAGTCCATATACAGGCACTAGGATCCAGCCTCAGCTACAGATCCTAGTCCTTCTCCAGCCGAGATCCAACTAACTGACCTAATATGGGTCTCATTGTTCTTCTCTCCTGGATCAGCCCCTTAGGTGGGCAGAAGAGTCCAACTCCGCCTGGACACTTGATACATGAATGGACTTTAGAAGTCCTGGCTCTTTCTTGTTTACCAAGTTGTGGATTGGAGAAGTCCCATGCTGAGAAGATCAAACAATCCCCCACCAGTAGTACATACAGGACAGTCAAGGAGAGACAGACTATTACACCATGAGCAAAGGCGGGGGAGGGACACACTGTTACGCCTGAGTACCTGAGTACCGCACTCTGGTTTAAAGTGCCCGGCACTTTAAGCCAGAGTGCTTCAGGTCACCAGAGTCATACCAGGGGGAACCCAGGTATGACCTTCAGTGAATTGAGTGACGTCACTGCTGCCAGCCGGGTCCACCTTGTCAGTGTTTCCCGCAGCCTGGAGACATCAAACATGTTTTCGGTTTCTCCCGGTTCAGATATAGCAGAGCCAGGACCGTCGTGGGACGTTGTGTCGATTACGGCGGAACTTCAAGGGTCTTTTTGGGGTTAATAACAACGGGGAAGAGAGTGCTGTATTTTATTTCAAATAAAGGATTTTTCTCTGTGTTTGTGTTTATTTTTACTTATACGATTTTGTGATGGGCTTGATGACAGTTGTGCACTGTCATTAACCCCTATTACCCCAATTGCCACCGTACCAGGGCAATCAGGAAAAGCTGGATAAAGCTCCAGAATTGTCACATCTAATGGATGTGATAATTCCAGGGCGGCTGTATCTTAGCCTCGGGGGTCCCAATAACCAAGGGACTCTCCAGGCTGAGAATACCAGCCCCCAGCTGTTGGGCTTTGTCATGGCTGGGTATCAGAATTGGGGGGGACCGCACGCCAGTTTTTAAAATTTATTTATTTAATTTAAAAAAAAAAAATAAACAGCCGCATGCAGTTCCTCTTATTTTGATACACAGCCAAGATAGGCGCATGCCTAGGGACTGCAGCCTGTAGCCGTATGCTTTAACTGTGCTGGGTATCATAATATGGGGGTTTCTATGCAAAATATTTTATTTATTTTTAAACGGCGATACTGACCCGCAGACAGTGCCTGTGATTACCTGCACTCAGACGTTGTCACACAGGCAGGGGGCGCGTCTGACTGCATCCTATCACAGACGCCAGGATGGCCGGTGGATGGGGAAAGCAGCGCATATGGATGAGCAACAATGAGCGGCCTAGGAAGTGAAGGAGAGGCCGCGGGAGTAGTTACAGCCGCGCCGGAGCCTCGGTAAGTATTTTCTTTCTTTTTCCTTTTATTTTTTATTTTTTTACTTTCCTGAGTGCTGGATCCGGATCAATATCTGGAATCCCGGGTCCGGAATTCGGGTACCTTTTAAAACCGTCCGGATCCAGACTTTTATAGTCCGGGTTCGCCCATCACTAATCACGTCCTCTAATAGCTGATAACAGGGAACAATAAATTACAAATGCAGAATAAATGAGGATAAGACAAATTCTATATTTAGCATCCCTTTAACTGATGGGCTAAAGCTAAAATGAATACAGATTAGTATGTGTCAGGACCACACAGCGTTCCTTGTTCTTACCCAGACGCCGGCTCCTCAGACGTAGATAATGTCTTTGGGTTTTACACACATTTCTTGCTGTGTCTCTTCACAACGTCCAATTTTCATGTTCATGTCACAAAATAGCTGGCAGGCCATAAATATCTAGCGGGGAAAGGCGATGTCTATTGCTCACACTACACTGTGATTTCAGAACATCTACAATTCGGAAGCGAGTTCATCAGTGGATCGTAACCGGCAAGGTGCATGGCTCCCAAGTCCCTGTAGATCAGGACATGCATTTCCCAAGGTGACATAGTGTGTTCCCACTAAGTGGCTCCTTCCAGTGCCCGGTTCCCCCTTTTGTAGGATAGTTTGTATTTTCGTGAATCCAATGTATTATAGCTGTACAGGGACAAAATACTTGAATTCACCAACAACATTTTGGTTCTTCCAGACCTTTGTCTCACTGGTATGTACAAGAGATGAAAAAAATGATAAACCGGTGTGTGCAGGGCTTAGGAGTGTAGACAGGAAAGAGGCAAGCATTATGTCACTGTACATCTATAATAACACATAGTTTGTATTTTCATGAATCCAATGTATTATTATAGTTGTACAATGACATAATACTTGAATTCACCAAAAACATTTTAGTTCTCCCAGACCTTTATCTGATTGGTATGTGCAAGAGATAGAAAAAAAAAAAAGATAAACCGGCATGTCCAGGGCTTAGGAGTGTAGACAGGAAAGAGGAAAGCGTTATGTCATTGTACATCTATAATAACACATACAGTACAGACCAAAGGTTTGGACACACCTTCTCATTCAAAGAGTTTTCTTTATTTTCATGACTCTAAAAATTGTAGATTCACATTGAAGGCATCAAAACTATGAATTAAAACATGTGGAATTAAATACTTAAAGTGTGAAACAACTGAAAATATGTCTTATATTCTAGGTTCGTCAAAGTAGCCACCTTTTGCTTTGATTACTACTTTGCACACTCTTGGCATTCTCTTGATGAGCTTCAAGAGGTAGTGACTGGAAATGGTTTTCCAACAGTCTTGAAGGAGTTCCCAGAGATGCTTAGCACTTGTTGGCCCTTTTGCCTTCACTCTGCGGTCCAGCTCACCCCAAACCATCTCGATTGGGTTCAGGTCTGGTGACTGTGGAGACCAGATCATCTGGCGTAGCACCCCATCACTCTCCTTCTTAGTCAAATAGCCCTTACACAGCCTGGAGGTGTGTTTGGGGTCATTGCCCTGTTGAAAAATAAATGATTGTCCAACTAAACGCAAACCGGATGGAATAGCACGCCGCTGCAAGATGCTGTGGAAGCCATGCTGGTTCTGTATGCCTTCAATTTTGAATAAATCCCCAACAGTGTCACTAGCAAAGCCCCCCCACACCATCACACCTCCTCCTCCATGCTTCATGGTGCGAACCAGGCATGTAGAGTCCATCCGTTCACCTTTTCTACAAAGACACGGTGGTTGGATCCAAAGATCTCAAATTTGGACTCATCAGACCAAAGCACAGATTTCCACTGGTCTAATGTCCATTCCTTGTGTTCTTTAGCCCAAAAAAGTCTCTTCTGCTTGTTGCCTGTCCTTAGCAGTGGTTTCCTTGCAGCTATTTTACCATGAAGGCTGCTGCACAAAGTCTCCTCTTAACAGTTGTTCTAGAGATGAGAAGGTGTGTCCAAACCTTTGGTCTGTACTGTCGTTTGTATTTTCATGAATCCAATGCATTATTTTAGCTGTACAGTGCTAGAATACTTGAATTCACCAACAACACTTTGGTCCTCCTCTGGGACCTTTACCTTTTTTGGTGTGTGCAAGAGGTGAAAAAAAGATAAATTGGAGTGTCCAGGGCTTAGGAGTGTGGACAGGAAAGAGGCAACTGTAGATCTATAATAATACATAAGATTAATGATGAAGCTCAATAGATTGCTTGTATTATCAGTGCCGTGGTTTAGTCAAAAAGCTTGTGAGTTGGGAATTCCTCCCTTTCCCATCTGTACTTGCCTATCATTTGCGTTATGAGCCAACCATAATTTAATAGATATGTCTTATTGATATGCCATCACTTTGAGTTGAGAGTTTGGAAAATCCTCTTAAATCTGCCTGGCTTTTCATTTTCTTATTATACTGATTTCTAATGCACACATCTATATTCTCTTTAAAGAGTACCTGACATGAGGTGAAAAGTGGCCAGTTTTTGCTCATTTTATTCCCGCTGCTCCCCTGAATATTCTCTCCTTTGTTTTTTGTAAATCCGCCTTACGACTACAGAGATACATGCCTTTTCCTTTTATGGTCTTTACTAAGGGGCGTGGCTTTTGGGGCAATAATGCTGAGCAGCCTAAAGACACGCCCCCGAGGATCCTATGAGCCAGATCCCCTCAGTAAAGGCTATAAAAATCAGCACTAAATAAAAAAAGACCATATTTCTAGTACAGTATGGTAGTTTTACAGAAAAACAAAAACCGGAATACTAAGTGGGAATAATTATAATATAGCAAAAATGGGACACTTTTCTCCTAGTGATTAGTCCTTATTAAAATAAATTTTTAATTAAAATGTTGTTAGTGATATCACATATGATATTCCTATCATTGGGGTTCGTCCTCGGAGATGAATACCGATCCTGTGAATGAAAGGTTGCATCACTGATTGCGCTGTAAATCCTTCTCTGTTTTTCATACTCTGTGCGACCATATTTCCAATGAAACGGGGCTCTCCTGAGCCTGTTCTTGGAATCAGTTGGGGCCCAGCAGTGGTCCCGACTATGAATAACCAGCCATCTCTTGTACTCCGTACAAATAGGGTGTGGCCCCCTTCTCAGTGAGCTGGGCATTTCATCTGCAGTGCTTCCCATGGCTTGGAGTCCATATTCAGGACCCAGTCACTCTCTGCCCATATTCAGATCGACGTCTGTTCTGACCCATGGTAAGGTTTTGATATTCAAGAGTATAGGTACCGTTCCAATTTAGGTACACCTTGTTGCAGTGGGATGGCTTTACGCTTTTTTGATCAAAAATAGTGTTTAATAAGTACCCTATGTTAATTTATATGCACTATTGCATTTTACTTATTAACAGCAGGGCCAGGGTATATCTCCATATTATTATTAATTAGAGTTTTGTTTCGTCTTGTCTCTGCATGCTTTCATTTCCAGCTTTTTTATTTATTTTCTATCGTCTTACTTCCTTTTTATTCTTCCTTCCTTCCCTCCTTCTTTCCTTCCTTCCCTTCCTCCTTTCCCTCCCTTTTCTATCGTCTCACTTCCTTTTTATTCTTCCTTTCTTTCTTTCTTTCTTTCTTTCCTTCCTTCCTTCCATCCTTCCTTCCATCCTTCCTTCCCTCCCTTCCTTCCTTCCCTCCCTTCCTTCCTTCCCTCCCTTCCTTCCTTCCCTCCCTTCCTTCCCTCCCTTCCTTCCCTCCCTTCCTTCCTTCTCACCTTCCTTTCCTTCCTTCCTTCCTTCCTTTCCTTCCTTCCTTCCTTTCTTCCTTCCTTCCTTCCTTCCTTTCTTCCTTCCTTTCTTCCTTCCTTCCTTTCCTTCCTTTCCTTCCTTTCCTTCCTTTCCTTCCTTTCCTTCCTTTCCTTTCTTTCCTTTCTTTCCTTCCTTTCCTTCCTTTCCTTCCTTTCCTTCCTTTCCTTCCTTTCCTTCCTTTCCTTCCTTTCCTTCCTTTCCTTCCTTTCCTTCCTTTCCTTCCTTTCCTTCCTTCCTTCCTTCCTTTCCTTCCTTTCCTTCCTTTCCTTCCTTCCTTTCCTCCTTCCTTTCCTCCTTCCTTCCTTTCCTTCCTTTCCTTCCTTCCCCTCCTTCCTTCCCCTCCTTCCTTCCTTCCTTCCTTCCTTACTTCCTTCCCTTTCTTTCCTTTCCTTTTGTTTTCCATTTCATACCTATCCTTTCTCCAGTCCTAGTCTGGTTTATTCCTTCTCTTCTTTTCCCTGTGTTGTGTGCCCCATTAATCTTTTTTGTTCCGTACTTTCTCCCTTCCTTTCTTCCTTTTTTCCCTCCCTCCCTTCCTTCCTTCCTTTCTTCCCTCCCTCCATCTCTTCCTTCCTTTCCTCCCTTCCTTTCCTCCATCCCTTCCTTCCCTTCCTTTCCTTTCCATTTCATACCTTTCCTTTTTCCAGTCCTAGTCTGATTTATTCCTTCTCTTCTTTTCCCTGTATTGTGAGCCCCATTAATCTTTTTTGTTCCGTACTTTCTCCCTTCCTTTCTTCCTTATTTTTTTATTTTTTTTCTCCCTTTCCTTTGCTTTCTTTCTCTCTTTCTTTACATCATTTGTTACTTCCCCTATTTCCTTTCTTTCGTTTTGATTTACTTTTATGTTTCTTCATTTTCTATTGTCTTCCTATCCTAACTTTTTCTTTCTTCCTTCTCCTTCCTCTATTTTATGATCTTTTCCTTTTATTTTTCCTTATTCTTCCATTTTCTTTCCTTTCTATTAACTTTGCTTCACTTCATTCCTCCTCTTTATTTCTTAACTAACTTTAATTTCCTTTCTTCTTTCCTTCTTTTTTCACTTTTTTTCATTTCCTACTCTTTCAGATGGCTCCTCCTGTGGGTTTTTTTTTACGCTAATTACTTCATTTAGTATCTGGAACGGCTTAATGTAATGTTACCTGTTTTATGCATAAATTTGAGAAACAATGAGAACTTAACAAATAGTAATAATATTTCATTTTATTTCATCTTCATTTATTCAGCACTAAATGGAAAAGGCAACAGGTCTATCTCCTTGTGATTTAGCACCATAGAACAAAAGTGGTTCTTCATAATTGAAAAAAAAAAAAAAAATGTGGTTGTCTTCTTCCAAAAACAGAGCCAACTCGTTTTCTTGTTGTATGGGGATATTGCCAGACAAGGCCATTCATTATCTGTCTCCTTGATATTCAGTTTCCAGCCTGATTCATGATTTAGATTTGTTTTTTGTGAGTGTCTCTCCTTGTAATATAGGCTGGATGTGATGTCTGTGTATATCCAGGGTGCAGCTGCGTTCATTAGTTCATATACATCAACATAGCTTCTATCCTGCAATTATTTCCTCTCCTTGTAATATAGGCTGTGTGTGTCTCTCCATGTAATATAGGCTGGATGTGAGGTCTGTGTATATCCAGGGTGCTGCTGCGTTCATTAGTTCATATGCATCAGCACAGTTTCTATCCTGCACTTATTTCCTCTCCCTGTAATATAGGCTATCTGTGTGTCTCTCCCTGTAATATAGGATGGATGTGATGTCTCTGTATATCCATCGTGCAGCTGTGTTCATTAGTTCATATGCATCAACACAGCTTCTATCCTGCACTTATTTCCTCTCCCTGTAATATAGGCTATCTGTGTGTCTCTCCCTGTAATATAGGATGGATGTGATGTCTCTGTATATCCATCGTGCAGCTGTGTTCATTAGTTCATATGCATCAACACAGCTTCTATCCTGCACTTATTTCCTCTCCATGTAATATAGGCTGTGTGTGTCTCTCCCTGTAATATAGGCTGGATGTGATATCTGTGTATATCCAGGGTACTGCTGCGTTTATTAGTTCATATGCATCAGCACAGCTTCTATCCTGCACTTATTTCCTCTCCCTGTACTTTCTTCTTTCTCTATTGGCTCTGCCCTCTTTCAAATCCTTTCTTCCCTCTCCATGCTGTGGATATCTGTATATCACCTTCTCCTCCTGCCTCTATCTCTAACACTGAGAGAAGGGAGGGTAGAGCAGAGAGAACTGTCAGGTATAATGACTCTGGCTTGAATTATTTGGGATGTCACTCAGCTTGATAAAGGACTTCCAGAAACTGTGCAGAAGGAAAATGGTTGAAATGTTTTAATGAAGGCAAGTTGTTAGTTTTTAGGAAGCAAATGAGCAATAAAACCTGTCCATGTGACCGTGTACATTGCCTTTAAACGTGTTTGTGGTCTGATTTCCTCGTCTTCTTCCTTCCAGCGGGCTTGGTATGGCAGTGAGAATGAGTTCTACCTCCTGCAGTTCACACTCACCGTGCGCTCCTTGTTTTATATAAGTTACTGCCTGGAATACAGCAATCTCCAATCAAGTGACAAATCCGCCTTCTCTTTACCCTCATTGCTGCTGTACGTTTTTTATTACCCCCTCTTCCACAACGGTCCCATTATCACCTACGATGACTTCACTAAACAGGTACGTGCCTGAATATAAAAGCCATCACTTTACCATTGTACTAATGAACTCCTTCACTAGGCAACTGGATCAGAACCGGGAATGGGAAAGTGCACCGGATCATTAAATTGGGAAAACCCATATACTTATCCCAGTACTTTACAGTGTAGATGGAACATGTTGGATTTTTTACCTTCCTAATACTTTTTTTTCAGATTTTTTTTTTATTTATGCAAACTTCCCAAACTAATAAATCAGCCATAATATTAATGCTGGGGCTTCATGGTGACTTTAGCAGTTACTCACATCATTCTGGTAGCATAATGTTAATAAATGGGACTGCGCTGCACAATCAGAACTTGTGGATCATAACGCTGCTCCAGTCACTAATGTTATGCTGTGATGTAGTAGCAGCATCACACAATATTTTGGCCTCTCGTTATGTTGCCATCTAGCCCCAGTCTAAAACTACTGACAAGGAAAGCGAATGACATTGATTTCTTGACAATGGCCCCTGAGAAGGAGTGGAACATATAAGGCAACAAGTGACCGGTTAGTTCTTACAGAGGACCTGTCACTTGCTCTAAAAATCTCTGATTCTGCCACTCTTTTCTGGTTTTGTTCTGTGTTGCTCCGTTACACACATATTCACATTTGTTTCTTTTGGAGCCCAGTATGTGAAATCTCTGCTTTGCAGACCAACTGCAAATTTATTCAGTCTTCTCCTTCCGAGTCTTGTCTTTCCGAGTATTCTCTTTCCGAGTATTCTCTTTCCGTGTCTTCTCTTTCCGTGTCTTCTCTTTCCGTGTCTTCTCTTTCCGTGTCTTCTCTTTCCGTGTCTTCTCTTTCCGTGTCTTCTCTTTCCGTGTCTTCTCTTTCCGTGTCTTCTCTTGCCGTGTCTTCTCTTGCCGTCTCTTCTCTTGCCGTGTCTTCTCTTTCCGTGTCTTCTCTTTCCGAGTTTTCTCTTTCCGAGTTTTCTCTTTCCGTGTCTTCTCTTTCCGTGTCTTCTCTTTCCGTGTCTTCTCTTTCCGTGTCTTCTCTTTCCGTGTCTTCTCTTTCCGAGTCTTGTCTTTCCGAGTTTTCTCTTTCCGTGTCTTCTCTTTCCGTGTCTTCTCTTTCCGTGTCTTCTCTTTCCGTGTCTTCTCTTTCCGTGTCTTCTCTTTCCGTGTCTTCTCTTGCCGTGTCTTCTCTTGCCGTGTCTTCTCTTTCCGAGTCTTGTCTTTCCGAGTCTTGTCTTTCCGAGTCTTGTCTTTCCGAGTCTTGTCTTTCCGAGTCTTGTCTTTCCGAGTCTTCTCTTTCCGTGTCTTCTCTTTCCGTGTCTTCTCTTTCCGTGTCTTCTCTTGCCGTGTCTTCTCTTTCCGTGTCTTCTCTTTCCGTGTCTTCTCTTTCCGAGTTTTCTCTTTCCGACTTTTCTCTTTCCGAGCCTTCTCTTTCCGAGCCTTCTCTTTCCGAGCCTTCTCTTTCCGAGCCTTCTCTTTCCGAGCCTTCTCTTTCCGAGCCTTCTCTTTCCGAGCCTTCTCTTTCCGAGCCTTCTCTGCCCGAGCCTTTTCTGTCCGAGCCTTTTCTGTCCGAGCCTTCTCTGTCCGAGCCTTCTCTGTCCGAGCCTTCTCTGTCCGAGCCTTTTCTTTCCGAGCCTTCTCTGTCCGAGCCTTCTCTGTCCGAGCCTTCTCTGTCCGAACCTTCTCTGCCCGAGCCTTCTCTGCCCGAACCTTCTCTGCCCGAGCCTTCTCTGCCCGAGCCTTCTCTGTCCGAGCCTTCTCTGTCCGAGCCTTCTCTGTCCGAGCCTTCTCTGTCCGAGCCTTCTCTGCCCGAGCCTTCTCTGTCCGAGCCTTCTCTTTCTGAGTCTTCTCGTCTGAGTTTTCTTTTTCTGAGTCCTCTTTGAGAGCATGTGTGCTTTCACCCTTCCTTCCCAGATACTGCCAATCACAGTTCAGGATCTGCTTTGGCAAGTCTAGTACTATCAGATGCTGCTGAGCTGTGATTGGCAGCATCTGGGAGAAACAAGCTAAAACAAACGCCCCTAGAGAAGACTTGCTGAAGCTGAGACGCATACACCCGGCTTCTGAGGCACACTGACGCTGTTGAACTGAGCCGCTCGCATGCGCTACATTTACAGGAACTGACGGTGACACCAGCTCGTGGAAATCATGTTAACATGCCCACAGGGGTGTGATAATACGGAAAGAGGGCTGACGACTAGTCTGAAGAAACAAAACCCCATCAACTAGTCAAGGCCCTAATTTGCATACCGAAAACAGATGTAATAAATGTTCTTTTTACACACTGATTTTAGAGAATGATGTTATATACAGCTGGTTAAGTAAATAATTTTGACATGCATATGTAAATGCTGCTGGCTTGGAGGGCATAAGGGACCTCTTTAAAGTTGATGTATTAGAAATAGGAAAAATGGAAAATGGGAATGAAACTCACAAAGGGACAAATAGTGATGACTAGGCGACTATGTCAGGACATCTCCAAAAACAATAGGCCAAAAGTGGTGTAAGGGAGGATGTCACACTAGGTACAGGGAAGTACCAAGTGCATGGTGAAAGGGAAGGGAAACCCTGTGTCTAGGAAAGGGGAAGATGGTGACACCTGAACGATCCTACTGCTGCTCCCTGGGGTCCCTCACCACCCTAGATAGGTTCCTATGTGCCGAGCCGGATACCTCACCCTAGGTTTCCCTAGTGCTGGGCCCTAAATAGGGAACGAGTGGGATTAGCTCTTTGTTAACCACACTAAACACTAGAGAAAACACAAGGAGGACACACTGGGTGAAAAGCATGAGCTACTTCTTTTTAGATGACTCAGGTAGGAGTTAAGCAGAGTTTTCAGCAACGATACGACAGAGGAGTACAAACCAGCTGCTTGCAACCTAGGCTTGAAGAAACTGAAAATATCAACAGCACCAGTCCAAAGCAAGGAAGGGGTATATAAACACTGAGGGAATACTGATGATCAGGAGCTGGGTGGAAGCTGAGCTCCTGCTGGGTCCAAAATAGAGAGAGATGAATCCAGCAGGAAAGCTACCTATTACAATGAATACTGACAGCAGGAACAATGGAAGGTCAGGAAGTATTCTGCGCAGCCAAAAACTGTGACCTTCTGTGGCCAGAAACCACATGACTGTCTGTCACACACTGTGACAGCGGACAGCCGGATCATGGGTGCCAAAGGGCCATTGATGCCCATCTCGTCCCATTCTACAGGAGAGGTACTGTAGCACAGATTGGTGAAAAGATACTTCCGACTCTGATAGAAAAGTGTCTTGGCTTGTTGTGGATGAGTCTTTCTAGCGTCATAGTGCAGAATATTAGGCGGGCTGATCGGTGTATACTAATATAATATAGTCTACACTGTGTGCAGAATTATTAGGCAAATGTGTATTTTGATCACAGGATACTTTTTATACATGTTGTCCTACTCCAAGCTGTATAGGCTGAGATCCAACTATCAATTAAGTAACTCAGGTGATGTGCATCTCTGTAATGAGGAGGGGTGCGGTGTAATGACATCAACACCCTATATAAGGGGTGCTTAATTATTAGGCAACTTCCTTTCCTTTGGCAAAATGGGTCAGAAGAGAAATTTGTCGGGCTCTGAAAAGTCCAAAATTGTGAGATGTCTTGCAGAGGGATGCAGCAGTCTTGAAATTGCCAAACGTTTGAAGCGTGATCACCGAACAATCAAGCGTTTCATGGCAAATAGCCAACAGGGTCGCAAGAAGCGTGTTGGGCAAAAAAGGCACAAAATAACTGCCCATGAGTTGAGGAAAATCAAGCGTGAAGCTGCCAAGATGCCTTTTGCCACCAGTGTGGCCATATTTTAGAGCTGCAACGTTACTGGAGTATCAAAAAGCACAAGGTGTGCCATACTCAGGGACATGGCCAAGGTGAGGAAGGCTGAAAAACCACCACCTCTGAACAAGAAACATAAGAAAAAACGTCAAGACTGGGCCAAGAAATATCTTTAGGCTGATTTTTCCAAGGTTTTATGGACTGATGAAATGAGAGTGACTCTTGATGGGCCAGATGGATGGGCCAGAGGCTGGATCAGTAAAGGGCAGAGAGCTCCACTCCGGCTCAGACGGCAGCAAGGTGGAGGTGGGCACTGGTATGGGCTGGTATCATCAAAGATGAACTTGTGGGACCTTTTTGGGTTGAGGATGGAGTAAAGCTCAACTCCCAGACCTACTGCCAGTTTCTGGAAGACAACTTCTTCAAGCGGTGGTACAGGAAGAACTCGGTATCATTCAAGAAAAACATGATTTTCATGCAGGACAATGCTCCATCACATGCATCCAACTACTCCACAACGTGGCTGGCCTGTAAAGGTCTAAAAGATGAAAAAATAATGACATGGCCCCCTTGTTTACCTGATCTGAACCCCATAGAGAACCTGTGGTCCCTCATAAAATGTGAGAACTACAGGGAGGGAAAACAGTCCACCTCTGGGAACAGTGTCTGGAGGCTGTGGTGGCTGCTGCACGCAATGTTGACCGTAAACAGATCAAGCAACTGACAGAATCTATGGATGGAGGCTGCTGAGTGTCATCATAAAGAAAGGTGGCTATATTGGGCACTAATTTTTTGGGGTTTTGTTTTTGCATGTCAGAAATGTTTATTTCTAAAGTTTGTGCCGTTATATTGGTTTACCTGGTGAAAATAAACAAGTGAGATGGGAATAGATTTGATTTTTTTTATTTAGTTGCCTAATAATTCTGCACAGTAATAGTTACCTGCACAAACAGATATCCTCCTAAGATAGCCAAATCTAAAAATCACCACTCCAACTTCCAAAATATTAAGCTTTGATATTTGAGTCTTTTGGGTTGATTGAGAACATAGTTGTTGATCAATAATAAAAAAAATCCTCTAAAATACAACTTGCCCAATAATTCTGCACACGGTGTATATACATTACACATGATATTTTGGGAACCATGCTGGTACTTACAGGCCCCAATCCGCCCCAATGACTCCATGTAAGAGCGTATATCTTATATCAGTATTCGGTGCCACTGATGCCGGTGGCTCGATCTGCCGCCATGTCACAAGCCTTTCACATTGGCGCCGCTCCCGGCTGCACGTAACTAATACTTTCTGCTCTTTTTCTAGACGTGTTGCTATGGCAAATAATTTCATATACATTTCTAATGTGACACAAGTAAGTGTGGGTGTAAGTAATGTATCCAGCGTGAGAGAACGTTCCGTTGTATCACTTCACATCGTGCAGAATGACATACCGCCGGGGTGCACGCTCCCTCCGCGGGAGCTGCCTGTGTAATGCGGTATAATTACACTCTGCATTTATTAAAGGAAGAAAAAAAGCTTCATGTTATTTTTAAGAAATCCACACTCCAGAGGACGTAGTAACACCTCCGCTGGTGTTATGGCCTCACGTGATAGGTTTTGTGCTCTTACAAGTTGGTCTCAGTTGTATCTTTATGCCCGAGGCTGAGCGCACGAACAGAAGGAAAGTCGCAACGCTGGGGACTTGGCTTCTTGTGGTTGTCAGTTTCACAAATGGCAAAAAAAGGAGCAAAAAGTTAGGGCTATGTTCATAAACAGTTTTTCCACTTAGATTTTTTTTTTTGCTGAAAAAATCCACTTTAAAAAAATCTATCTTTTATTGGAGCGGCGTCTGGTGTTTCTGATGCATATTTTGGATAGAGCATTTTTTTTTGTTGTTTCCATTTATTCAGTACTTAAATTTGGAGCAATTTCTTGTTTTCTTTTTCCAAGAGGAAAAACTTCCAGATTTGATATGTTGCTGCTTATTTCTTATTGAAGCGACTAGGGAATGTTCTGACTTCTGCCTCTGTCGCTATATGGCGCTGCATTTAACATTAGTGTGGCTGGGACTTGTGGTGCCTCCCAGACAGCGGATCCATGTTTTTCTGCAGAGTGCTGATTATTAGTTGGAACCATCTCTCCGCTGTGATACTTGGGTGGATTAAACCCATAGTAGTCTTCTATAAGCTATAATTTGTTGGATTCCTGTTTTGTTTAGCGCTGTATCTTGATTTTCTCTTAGGGGTACTTTGCACGTTGCGACATCACTAGCATCGGCTAGTGATGCCGAGCGCGATAGTCCCCGCCACCGTCGCACATGCGATATCTTGTGATAGCTGCCGTAGTGAATATTATCGCTACGGCAGCTTCACATGCACTTACCTGCCCTGCGACATCGCTCTGTCCGGTGACCCGCCTCCTTCCTAAGGGGGCGGGTCGTGTGGCGTCACAGCGATATCACACGGCAGGCGGCCAATAGAAGCGGAGGGGCGGAGATGAGCGGGATGTAAACATCCCGCCCACTTCCTTCCGCATAGCCGGTGGACGCAGGTAAGGAGATGTTCCTCGCTCCTGCGGCTTCACACACAGCGATGTGTGCTGCCTGCAGGAACGAGGAACAACATCGTATCTCCTATTGGTGCGACATTATGAAAATGACCGACGCTACACAGATCACCGATTTACAATGCTTTTGTGATCGTTTATTGGCGCATCTAGGCTTTACACGTTGCAACGTCGTTACCGGCGCCGGATGTGCGTCACTTTCGATTTGACCCCGACAATATCGCAGTAGCGATGTCGCAGCGTGCAAAGTACCCCTTAGCGTCTGATTTTGGCTTGTATTTTTGACTACCCAACTGTCTCACAATTCTTTTCCTGACCTTCACTTCCTGGTTTTGACTCTGCATCACAACTTTTCTCTGCCAACGTATTCTACTGACCGGCAGCTACTCCATGGACACAACCTCAAGAGGCTCTACTTAAAGGGACTCTGTCAGCAGGTTTCTGCAGTGTAATCTGAAAACAGCATGCTGCAAGAGTTAACACTTAACTCTGCCCTGTGTGTCTTATCTCAGTCTTTTTTTGTTTATCTGCAATGTTAGTTTAAGCTTTTTATCTTTATCATTAGTGGGTCTCAGCAGCATGTGATCTCTAGTCTGACTCTGCCCCCTTCTTTGATTAGCAGCTTCTGTCTATGGAAATATGTACTGAAAGCCTGGTGTGGGTCTCTCTGTGCAGCTCTCCCAGCACTGCTACATACAAAATCTAAAATCTTTATCATTAGTGGGTCTCAGTAGCACATAATTTGTTACTCACCTTGGTCTCCTGCTTTGTTTAGCCTTGTATCTTTATTTTCTCTTAGCGTCTGATTTTGGCTTGTTTTGTTTTGACTACCCAATGTCTCACATTTGTTTCCCTGACTTTCACTTCCTGGATTTGACTCTGCATCACAACATTTCTCTGCCAACTCACTCCACTGGCCAGTAGCTACTCCATGGGCACAACGCAAGGGATGTGTCCATTGCAGTTTTCTGCAATGTAAGCTGAAGACCGCATGCTGCAAAAGTTAAAACAGAGAATTCATCCCTGCATGTCTTATCTCAGTCTTTTTTCGTTTACCCACAATGTTAGTTTAAGCCTCTTATCTTTATCATTAGTGGGTCTCAGCAGCATGTGAGCTCTAGTCTGACTCTACCCCCTTCTTTGATTAGCAGCTTCTATCTATGGAAATATGCATTGAAAGCCTGGTGTGGGCGGGGGCAGCTCTCCCAGCAGTGCTACATACAAAATCTAAAATATTTCATTGTGTCAGAACGGCTGTAAACAATAATCTAAGTGATACATTGTTGAACTCAGGGCCTCTTTGCCTAAATTATGCTGCTCTTAGATGAGGGAGCAAAAACCTGCTGATAGATTCCCTTTAAGAGTACATGCCCACGATCAGGACCCTCTGTATCCTGGATGCGGCCGTTCCTGACCCGCAGGGCCGCGAGTCTCCACCGCAGGAGGCTGCAGCTGCTCGTGCCCACGATCCGGGCTCAGGCTGTTGCGGTCTCTCTCTTCTGTTTTCCCTGCGAAGAACGCTTGTGTCTCCACTGCAAATAATTGACATGCGGCGGCTCAGAAAGCAGCACCGCAGGTCATTGTTTGCTGCAGAAAAACAAGCACAGTGGGCATGGGATTTCTAGAAATCCCATCCATTGTGCTTGTACTGTACAACGCAGCATTTTGGACGCAGCTGAAGCGTGAAAAGTGATCATGGGCACACACCCTAAGTCCTCCCTGTACAAGGGTTAAAGAGCAATGGCCATTATCTTCATTTGTACCTGCTAAGTGAAGTGGTTTGTGCTAAACATGTGCACAGAAGCCCTTTTCAGAGCTGTTAGGCTACTTTCACACATCCGGTTTTAGCAGTGCGGCTCAATCCGGCTGTGAAACCAATGCAACGGATGCGGTGAAAACACCGCAGCCTTTGCATAAGTTTTTACATGCGGCCCGTCCGTTTTTTTCCGGTTGCGGCACGCTACTGAGCATGCACAGTGGAAAAAAACGCATGCGGCGACCGGATGCGTTTTTTTCCACATCGCGCCACATCCGGCGTCCATAGGCATGCATTGAAAAGTGTGCCGCAGCGGCTGGATGCGGCGCGATGCGGGTTTTTTTGCCGGAGCAAAAAACGTTGCAGGGAACGTTCTATCCGGCCGCGGCATCGGCTAAATCTGCCGCATGCGGCAAAAACCGGACCGAACGCAAGCCCCTGCGGCACAATACGGCACTAATGTAAGTCTATGCAAAGAAAACCGCAACCGGCGTAAAAAAAAACGGTTGCGGTTTTTCTGCAGAATACCGTATTGTGCCACAGAGCAAAAACCGGATGTGTGAAAGTAGCCTTAGGGTACATACACACAATTTGGGTTTGCAGTGTTTTGGATGCAGCACCCAGTTTATCTAGCAGAAGATACACAGCACTGTGGCTCCGTCATTCTCGGGGGATAGAATATTCTACACAGATGCCAATGCTTTATCAGACAGAAAATACTTCTTTAACTCTGTTTATTCGGGTGGTTTTGAAGGGTATAAAGGTATATGAAAAGGAACATCAGCGTTCTTCAGCCTCCGTCGTGGGGCACTGCCCCGGCTATTCGAGGTAATAGATTACCTGTCAGTTTATTACTCCTAGGCAGTTTTGCTGTACAGGAGTAAATGGATCATATTGGGAATTTTCCTACTGAGACTTAAATGGTAAAAGTTTAATAAAGAGTATCTGCAGTGTCAGAAGTTTTTTAATATGAAGAAGCGGCCCTGGTCCTGAGACATCCAGTAACAGCTCAAATATAATCACTAAGGTCCGCATGAGAATATGTACAGCGTGGTGTAAGGGTCCATGTTAAAATTATTACAGGACGTAGAATAACTTTATACTGAGCAGTAAACATCATTAACAAAAAAAAAAAACAAACCCCACAAAATCAAATTGTTCCTCACAAACTTAATAAAAGTTGCGCAATAATTTCATGGAAAACTAAAAACCAAAAAGGCAAAAATTCTGCAGCCTTTAGGGTCCTGTTACACGTAGCGACGCACCAGCGATCTGACCAGCACTCCAACCTGGCAGTGATCGCTGGAGCGTCGCTACATGGTCGCTGGTGAGCTGTCAATCAGGCAGATCTCCACAGCGATCAGAGATCAGCCACCAACGACCTGTGTAACGACGGATCCCTGTTTACTCAGAACGGGCACTCGTTGGTCTCCCGACGTCAAACCTGTCGATGCGTGCTGCACAGCGGGAGACCAATGAGTAAAAAATGGTCCTGATCGTTTTGTCACGATCAGCGACCTCGCAGCAGGGGCTCGCTCGCTGCTGCTTTTCATACACAGCGGTATCGCTAGCGAGTTCGCTGATATGTTACAAAACCTGTGTGTGACGGGGGCTTTAACGGCAAAATCGAATCTAAAGGGATTATTATGTTAGCTATTAGGATGAAGTACTGTATTTTACATACTTTTCTGTGGAAACATTGCCTCGTATACTCCCTACTAGAGGTGAGTGGATGTTCGGGTTTGCCAAGTTTGGCTGTACTTTAGTTAAAAGTTAGCTTCGGGATCCAGACTTGACCTGATCTTGTTCCCGGACCCTGAATCCCATAAGTCAATTGGGACCTGAATTAACGGTCTCAACTAGTGTAACGAGTCTAATGGAAGTCAATAATTGAGCAGTTCAGCTCTCCGCCCACATACTGCCAGCCATAAACACAGCATTTCTGGGGGAAGGAGGGCAGGGTTTTGTTATTTTGGACAGACCGCATCCGAAAACATTGTTTTTACTCCAATGAGAGCCATTCAGAGACTGCAAGTGGCCCTCACTGGGCCGAGTACCAATGGTCAATCAAGTAGTTAGCCGACATACTGCACCCAAACTCAGACTCAGACTTTTTTTTCAAAGATAGGGTTCGGTACAAACCCTAACCTTAAGGCTATGTGTCCACGGTAGAATGTACCTGCGGATTTTTCTGCCTGAAAATCCGCGACTTTCGCGGCAAATCCGCACCCGCGGATTTGCCGCGGATTTTGATGCAGATTTTTTTTTTTTTTTTTTTTTTTTCCCCATTCAAAACCAAAAATCCGCACCAAATCTGCACCAAACAATTGACATGCTGCAGATTTTTCTGGATCAAAATCCGCGGCAAATCCGCAGCGGAAAAATCCGCAGCATGGACACAGCATTTCCAAAATGCCATTGAAATGGCTTGGAAGTGCCGCTGCTGCAGATTTTCGGGAAATCCGCGGCAAAATCTGCGCAAAATCCGCAGCGTGGGCACATAGCCCACGCTGCGGATTAGGGTATATGCACACAATCAGGACCCATTGTGTCCTGGACGAGGCAGGTCCTGACCTGTGGGGCCCGAGTCTCCTCCGCAGGAGACTGCAGCTGCTCATGGCCACGATCCAGGTTCAGGGTGCTGTGGTCTCTGTCTGTGTTCTCCTTGTGGAGAACGCTTGCAACTCCGCAGCAAAGTATTCACATGCTTGCAGCTCGGGAAGCCGCACTGCAGCTCACTTTTCGCTGCGGACTGTACATGCACAGTGGGCAGGAGATTTCTATAGATCCCTTCCACTGTGCTTGTACTGTACAACGCAGCGTTTTGGACACATCTGAAACACTCTGTGTCCAAACACTGTGAACTCTGATTGTGTGCACATACCCTTACAGGTCAGGTTCACTCATCTTTACTCCCTAATTTTTTCTGGATCTCCCTTAGAGGTACAATACTTTCTTGGCATGTTAGAGCAGGGGTCTCAAACTCGGCTGGGTATATGGGCGCCGCACAGAGGAAAAAAAATTTGGGGAGCCGCATTCTTTGCAGGACAAAGTGATATTTTTATTGGTACCATATATAATATATATATATATATATATATATATATATATATACACATACATACATACATACATATACATATATATATATATATATATATATATATATATATATATATATATATATATATATATATATATATATGTATGTATGTATGTGTATATATATATATATATATATATATATATATATATATATATATATATATATATATATATATATATATATGTATGTATGTGTATATATATATATATATATATATATATATATATATATATATGTATGTATATGTATATAATATATATATATACAGTTAGGTCCAGAAATACTTGGACAGTGACACAATTTTCGCGAGTTGGCCTCTGCATGCCACCACATTGGATTTGAAATAAAACCTCTACAACAGAATTCAAGTGCAGATTGTAACGTTTAATTTGAAGGTTTGAACAAAAATATCTGATAGAAATTGTAGGAATTGTACACATTTCTTTACAAACACTCCACATTTTAGGAGGTCAAAAGTAATTGGACAAATAAATCAAACCCAAACAAAATATTTTTATTTTCAATATTTTGTTGCGAATCCTTTGGAGGCAATCACTGCCTTAAGTCTGGAACCCATGGACATCACCAAACGCTGGGTTTCCTCCTTCTTAATGCTTTGCCAGGCCTTTACAGCCGCAGCCTTCAGGTCTTGCTTGTTTGTGGGTCTTTCCGTCTTAAGTCTGGATTTGAGCAAGTGAAATGCATGCTCAATTGGGTTAAGATCTGGTGATTGACTTGGCCATTGCGGAATGTTCCACTTTTTTGCACTCATGAACTCCTGGGTAGCTTTGGCTGTATGCTTGGGGTCATTGTCCATCTGTACTATGAAGCGCCGTCCGATCAACTTTGCGGCATTTGGCTGAATCTGGGCTGAAAGTATATCCCGGTACACTTCAGAATTCATCCGGCTACTCTTGTCTGCTGTTATGTCATCAATAAACACAAGTGACCCAGTGCCATTGAAAGCCATGCATGCCCATGCCATCACGTTGCCTCCACCATGTTTTACAGAGGATGTGGTGTGCCTTGGATCATGTGCCGTTCCCTTTCTTCTCCAAACTTTTTTCTTCCCATCATTCTGGTACAGGTTGATCTTGGTCTCATCTGTCCATAGAATACTTTTCCAGAACTGAGCTGGCTTCATGAGGTGTTTTTAAGCAAATTTAACTCTGGCCTGTCTATTTTTGGAATTGATGAATGGTTTGCATCTAGATGTGAACCCTTTGTATTTACTTTCATGGAGTCTTCTCTTTACTGTTGACTTAGAGACAGATACACCTACTTCACTGAGAGTGTTCTGGACTTCAGTTGATGTTGTGAACGGGTTCTTCTTCCCCAAAGAAAGTATGCGGCGATCATCCACCACTGTTGTCATCCGTGGATGCCCAGGCATTTTTGAGTTCCCAAGCTCACCAGTCAATTCCTTTTTTCTCAGAATGTACCCGACTGTGGATTTTGCTACTCCAAGCATGTCTGCTATCTCTCTGATGGATTTTTTCTTTTTTTTCAGCCTCAGGATGTTCTGCTTCACCTCAATTGAGAGTTCCTTAGACCGCATGTTGTCTGGTCACAGCAACAGCTTCCAAATACAAAACCACACACCTGTAGTCAACCCCAGACCTTTTAACTACTTCATTGATTACAGGTTAACGAGGGAGACACCTTCAGAGTTAATTGCAGCCCTTAGAGTCCCTTGTCCAATTACTTTTGGTCCCTTGAAAAAGAGGAGGCTATGCATTACAGAGCTATGATTCCTAAACCCTTTCTCTGATTTGGATGTGAAAACTCTCATATTGCAGCTGGGAGTGTGAACTTTCAGCCCATATTATATATATAATTGTATTTCTGAACATGTTTTTGTAAACAGCTAAAATAACAAAACTTGTGTCACTGTCCAAATATTTCTGGACCTAACTGTATATATATTATTATTTTTTTTTTTTCACAAATAAACGCAAAAAAATATTGTCTTAAATTTACCACTAACATGAAGCCCACTATGTCACGAAGAAACAGTCTCAGAATCACTGGGATCCATTGAAGCGTTCCAGAGTTATAATCTCATAAAGTGCCACTGGTCAGAATCGCAAAAAATGTCCGGGCCATCAAGGTTAAAACAGGCTCAGGGCTGAAGGGGGACCAGTATGGGACATAACTACAAGCAAATGACCAGGAAAGGGCACATTACTACAAGAAGAGGATCTGCATGGGCAGATTAGTCAAAGTGGACAGTGATGGGACACATTACTACAGGATGGGCACATTGGAGGAGCGGCGGTGGATGGGAGGGCGCAGTGGATGGAGGGGCGGCGGATGAGAGAGGGCGCAGCAGATGGAGAATCAGCGGAGAATGGGCAGGAGGGGAGATTGGGGATAGCTACCTTACACGATGGATCTAGGCAGCAGGATCACAGCAGATGGAAGCTCACAGCAGATGGAGGCTCACAGCAGATGGAGGAGGGGAAGGAGGCAGCAGATGAAGAGGATGGGGGAGAGGGGCAGTGGCTGATGGGGGAGAGCGGTGGCGTTAGAGGGGAGGCAGCAGATGGATGTAGTGGCGGTGGATCGGCTGCAGCGGTGGCTGAAAGGGGGCAGTGGCGGCGGATCAGATGCAGTGGCTGCCGCAGCGGCGGCTGAAGGGGGGGGGGTCAGGGGCGCTATAACTTACCGATCACTCTCCTCAGCTTCCACAGACGCTGGAGTGAAGCTGAGGGGAGCGGTCACCAGCCCCAGATCCACAGTGATTGTAGAGATCGGTCACAAGGCCGGTCTCTCCAATTAGAGCTGGGGGCAGGTGAAACAGAGGTCACCCAGCTCCAGCCAATGATCAGTGCTATAGCTGCACTGATCATGGCTGGATTTCAATGTTTCAGCCATTTTTAATGGCTGAAACATTACAGTGGCTGTGATTGGCTGAGCAGCGTTTGTCAGCCAATCACAGCCTCCATAGGTCTGGGGAGGAGACACCACCCCTCCTGAGGTCAGGCAGAGGTCCCCTCCTCCCCGAATCTAAGGTATTTGCAAAGCGATTGCAGCCACCGGGGCCGTGATTTCGCCATGACGTACTGGGTGCGTCATGTGTCCTTAAGTACCAGAGCGCCATGACGTACCCAGTATGTCATAGGTCGTTAAGGGGTTAATGTGCCGTCTTTCATATACACACATAAAAAAAAAAACCCATTCTTCTCACCTGTCCTATGTTCCCTCGGCTGCCTCATCTCTGCTTCTTGCTGTCTGCAGGCCCGTGCCCCCGTTGACTTTCCCGGCTGGTGCAGGGGCAGTAACCACTGGCAGCGCTTTATGTCAGATGATTGTTTTGCCGGCGCTGCGCGTGCAGAGTCAGGCTCTCTGTGCTCAATGTTTCCAACGCAGCCGTAGCCGTCCGCCAATCAGGGGTAAGCAGCTGAGGTCAGGCAGTTTCCATTGGAGGAATAGTTGTGCACAGAGAGCTTGACTTTGAGCGCGCAGCGCCAGCAAAACATTCATCTGACATAAAGCGCAGACAGTGGCTGTGGCCCCTGCACCGACCGCGATAGTCAACATTGGCACGGGCCTGGGGGCCGCACGAAGCAGCCTGAGGGGCTGCATGCAGCCTGCGGGCCGCGTGTTTGAGACCTCTGTTATAGAGCAAGTCAAAAGCATAATATTTAAGAGGTGCCCTCAATGTTTTGTTTTAGTCGTTCAGATATTTTCTTCATAATCTAATGTAATGTATTTGGTGACAGGCCAACTATCCACTGATAGCTGCTATAGGGGAAATGAGCAACTAACCATGTTGGATTTCAGTATTCCTGGTCCTAGAGATAAGCCAGTGTCAAAGGTTTGATGCAGTCTCTTCATTTCTTTCTCCAATAATAATCTTTATGGACCACCATTTGTTGTTCAGTGTCATCAATGGTGCAATTAGCTAACATGAGAGAGTCCTTTAGTTGCTTACAGTTTACCTTGGGTTCCTTAAGCGGGGTTTACACGCTACGATATCGTTAATGAATTATCGTCGGGGTCACGTTGTTTGCGACGCACATCCGGCGTCATTAACGATATCGCAGTGTGTGACACTTATGAGCGACCTTAAACGATCGCAAAAGAGGTCAAAATCATTTGCCGCGGAGAGGTCGTCCTGAAACAAAAAATCGTTTTCTGCTTATTAGCGATGTTGTTCGTCGTTCCTGCGGCAGCACACATCGCTGTGTGTGACACCGCAGGAGCGAAGAACATCTCCTTAACTGCCCCACCGGCATTGAGGAAGGAAGGAGGTGGGCGGGATGTTGCGTCCCGCTCATCTCCGCTCCTCCGCTTCTATTGGACGCCTGCTGATTGACGTCACTGCGACGCCGCACGAACCGCCCCCTTAGAAAGGAGGCGGTTTGCCGGCCAGAGCGACGTCGCAGAGAAGGTATGTGCGTGTGACGCTGCCGTAGCGATGATGTTCGCTACGGCAGCGATCACACAATACCGCACGTACGACGGGGGCGGGTGCTATCGCGCTCGACATCGCTAGCCGATGCTAGCGATGTCGCAGCGTGTAAACCCCACTTTAGTGGTTTAGATGTTACTTTGGGTTCCTTTAGTTGTTTAGAGATTACATTGTGTTCCTTTAGTTGCTTAGAGGTTACCTTGGGTGCCTTTAGTTGCTTAGAGGTTACTTTGGGTTCCTTTAGTTGCTTAGAGGTTTCCTTGGGTTCCTTTGTAAACTCAGTAGATTATTATTTTCCTTGCTCTTGGGCTGATCTGTTTTGTTCAACAACTCCTTGAGGAGTAATAATGGTCTTGAGTTTCCTCCTTTTGTACACAATCTGTCTGTGGGTTGGTAGAGTATACATTTTTCTAGATATAGTTTTGTAACCTTCTCCAACCTGATGAGCATCGACAACTCTTCTTTTGTGCCATGATGCACTTCCTCAAACGTGCTGTCAAGCATTGATAGACCCCCGTTTTTTAAACAAAACAGGTCGCCCACTCACACACGATTTTCATCCCATCGATTGAAAATGCCTTCAAATTATCTTCTCATCCTAAAGGTTCACAAATGTTTGCCACTCAAAGATGTGATATTGGATCATTTTCCCCCCAAAAAAATGATAGTCTAATATTTTTTACTCATTTCTTTGATTTCCTTCTCTTTATCTACTTTTACGACTTGTTTGAAAATATGATATAGTTTTAGTTATTGCAGAAATATGAAAACTTCTGAAGGGTTCACAAACTTTCAAGCATCACTGTATGTACATGGGGATGTTGGAAGAGGTGTATGGGTAGTGTAATATTTAATAGATATTGACTTAATTTATTTTTTTGCTAGATGTTTGCACAGGAGACAAGATGGCCGAATTTTAGTTTTTCTGGATTGTTGGTAGACGTTTGCCGCCTTGCCCTATGGTGGTTTCTGGCAGAGATGATGCTTCACCTCATGTATATGCATGCCATGTACAGCAGCCATGACATCCTGGAACACGTCTCATACTGGACCCTCAGTGAGTATTAAATAATTACAAAATGCATGCCTATTTATTATATTGTTGCTTATTTGACAATTGGGTGTGGCTAGGAATAAAAAAGAGGGCGTCATACGTATAAAACCATTGCTTAAAGTTAGAGCAAAATTAGGTGGTCCAAAATTAGACAAAAATGTCTAAAGATGCGCCAAATATTTTATTTGCACTGTCTCCATGTGTCCACCCTAAATTATTATTATTTATTATTATAGCGCCATTTATTCCATGGCGCTTTACAAGTGAAAGAGGGTATATGTACAACAATCATTAACAGCACAAGACAGACTGGTATAGGAGGAGAGAGGACCCTGCCCGCGAGGGCTCACAGTCTACAGGGAATGGGTGATGGTACAATAGGTGAGGACAGAGCTGGTTGTGCAGTGGTCTACTGGACTGAGGGCTATTGTAGGTTGTAGGCTTGTTGGAAGAGGTGGGTCTTGAGGTTCCTCTTGAAGCTTTCCATGGTAGTGGAGAGTCTGATGTGCTGAGGTAGAGCGTTCCAGAGTATGGGGGATGCGCGGGAGAAATCTTGTACACGATTGTGGGAAGAGGAGATAAGAGAGGAGCAGAGAAGGAGATCTTGTGAGGATCTAAGGTTGCGTGCAGGTAGGTACCGGGAGACTAGGTCACAGATGTAGGGAGGAGACAGGTTGTGCATGGCTTTGTATGTCATGGTTAATGTTTTGAACTGGAGTCGTTGGGCGATGGGAAGCCAGTGAAGGGATTGGCAGAGTGGCAAGGCTGGGGAGTAGCGAGGGGAGAGGTGGATTAAGCAGGCTGCAGAGTTTAGGATAGATTGGAGGGGTGCAAGAGTGTTGGAAGGTAGGCCAGAGAGCAGGAGGTTGCAGTAGTCGAGGCGGGAGATGATGAGGGCATGCACTAATGTTTTTGCAGATTCTTGGTTAAGGAAAGCACGGATCCGGGAGATATTTTTGAGTTGTAATCGGCATGAGTTGAAGAGGGCTTGGATGTGTGGCTTGAAGTATAGAGCAGAGTCGAGGGTCACTCCAAGGCAACGAGCTTGTGAGACTGGGGTGAGTGAGCAACCATCGAGTTTGATGGAAAGGCTTGTTGGAGGAGATGACTGAGGAGGAGGAAAGACAATAAACTCTGTTTTGTCCATGTTAAGTTTTAGGAATCGTGCAGAGAAGAAGGATGAAATAGCAGACAGACATTGTGGTATTACACAGCATATTGCACTGAGAGGTGCAGTTATTACTTCAATTCACATTTGTTAGGTGCATATTGTATACTAAGGTTTTATATTTTTCTGTGTGTATTGATACTTATTTGGATGCGATTTCTAGAAGTGTTGATCACTTGGTAGATAATATATATTTCTTTACATGTTATAGTTCTTATGCACCTGAAGGTCACCAATTAAACAACATTTATTTTTTATATTTATTCCTAAAACTCATCGAATGTCATGGCAGCATTAATCGCTGTTCACAATATAGATTCTGACACGCTCGAGTTTTTCTGAATTACAAAGGCAGGCTCGGGCATCGACCAGTTGTGTGCTCATTAATGGTCAGGCTATCAAGAGTTAACCTCTGCTAGCCTGTTGATTACCTCTGGGATTAAAAGTTGTTGGAAACCTATCACATTTGCTCATCACCTTTTTAAGATGGTGGAATCTGTTTTCCCATGCCAACTATAGTTTATTGCTGTGTTGGTCTGTGTGCTGGTGTGTCCCAGTCCTGCTAGTGATTATATTGCATGTTGCTTGGAGTTATAGTGGAGTTCTCCTGTTGTCCTGTTGTTTCCTTCCTGCTTTTATTTTCTTCCTTACCTCTTATTATCTTATACCTTTGTGTGGGCGTGCTGTGAGATAGAATTTTTGTTTCCCCTGTTTGTCTGTCTCTGTTAGTTTAACCACACTCTTGTCCTGGCCCCCCCTGGGAGTATAAGATCAGAGCTGGTCAGGAGCTGGGCCAGGAAGACTGCTCAGACAGCCTCACCGTCAGAGGTAACTCTGATATGTGGGATAACTAGGGAGACAAGTTTGGGATCTCAGTCTCACATTGCTTTGTAAGACTCTGGGCTTTAAACATATTTGATTTCTTTTGTTGCTGCAAGAGTTAATGACTCTTTCCTTGCTTGTAGTGCCTTGTAAGTTCAATCTCAGATGCAGCCAGTTTGAGATCACTTCCCTTTAAATAGTCACAGGTTCCATCACCTGAGGCCGGCTATAGAATCTCATCATTCTGAACTGATCACCATGTAGGGAGGAAGTCTCCTGAAGTTGCTGAAGCTGAGTTTCTTGCAGCCTTTGTATTTGGCTGCAATAGTTGGTGCATACCCTTTTGTCTATGTCCCCCTCTCTTTCTTCCTTCCCCTCTGTCTTATTACTGTAGTGGTGAAGTCTAGTACACTCACCTGCCTTGGCACCATACAGGGTGAGTAGAAGGACAGCTAGGGACTAGGCTCGTGATGGCGATGAGGGGAAAGACTCGTATACTGATGTTTTGGGAGCTCAGGGTTCAGACACAGATTAGTGTCCGGAGGTGACCTATTCTCTGTTCCCTATCGTTAAGGCCTTTTTCTTCCTTTCCATCCCCTTTGTAACATCTGTGTTGCACTGGGCGTTCCCTTGCCCGAGCGTGACAGCATCTCCGTATATGTTGAGCCAAGAGTAGTGTTGAGCGAACTCGTAGATCCCGGCAATCTGGTTTTTAAAATCTGTTTCCGACCCGGATTCCGGTCCCCATATAAGTATGGAGACCAGAATCTGGTGATTAAAAATGGTGATGGAAGGGATAGGGGGATGGTAGCAAGCACGCTGTCCTTAACGAGTCTCCGGCACAGCTGTACACTGCTCCCGCAGCCTCTCCTTCACTTCCTGGGCCGCTCATTATTGCTCACCCATATTGACTGCTTTCCCCGCCCACAGACCATCCTGGCGTCTGTGATTGGTTGCAGTGAGATGCTTCCCCCAGCCTGTGTGACAGCGTCTGACTGCAACCAATCACAGGCGCGGTCTGTGGATCAGTATTGTTATATAAATAAACTAGCTGTGCTACCCGGCTTCGCCCGGGTTAATAACTGCTGTTAACAAAATAGAATGTATTAACAAAAATGTATTCTGCACACAAAAACCACAAAACAAATAGATATAAATGTAATTATTAAATTGTTGCCTATTTTAACCAATCAGAGCTCAGATTAATTAACTGTACCAAAATAGAAGCGAAGCTGTGATTGGTTGCTATTGGCAACCTGATAAATCTCCAGGCAACAGAAAGCCCTCCCCCCTGACAGTATATATTAGCTCACACATACACATAATAGACAGGTCATGTGACTGACAGCTCCGTATTTCCTATGTGGTACATTTGTTGTTCTTGTAGTTTGGCTGCTTATTAATCAGATTTTTATTTTTGAAGGATAATCCCAGACTTGTGTGTGTTTTAGGGCGATTATGTGGCGAGGTTGGTGTATGTGTGGTGAGATGTGTGCTGAGGGTGGTATATATGTGTTCAAGCACGTGGTAGTGTGTGGTGCATTTTGTGTGTGTTTTCATATCCCCGACTGTGGTGAGTATCCCATGTCGGGGCCCCACCTTAGCAACTGTACGGTATATACTCTTTGGCGCAATCGCTCTCATTCTTTAAGTCCCCCTTTTTTCACATCTGGCAGCTGTCAATTTGCCCCCAACACTTTTCGTTTCACTTTTTCCCCATTATGTAGATAGGGGAAATATTGATTGGTAAATTGGAACGCGCGGGGTTAACATTTCGCCTCACAACATAGCACCCGGCGCTGCCCGGGATAGTAACTCTCTCTGTTTCTCTCCCATTCTCTGTCTGTCTCCACCCCTCTGCATATATCTCTCTGTCTCTCTATCTCTGTGTCTGTCTGTCTCTTTCCCTGTCTGTCTCTGACTGTCTCTTTCTCCGTCTGTCTCAATCTCTTTCCCTGTCTGTCTATCTATCTCTTTCCCTGTCTGTCTATCTATCTCTTTCCCTGTCTGTCTATCTGTCTCTGTCTCTCTCCCTGTCTGTCTCTTTCCCTCACTTTCCCTGTCTGTCTCTTTCCCTGTGTCTGTCTTTTTGTCTGTCTCTTTCCCTGTCTGTCTCTTTCCCTGTCAGTCTGTCTTTGTCTGTGTCTGTCTCTTTGTGTCTGTCTCTTACCCTGTCTATGTCTGTTTCTTACTCTGTCTGTGTCTGCCTCTTTCCCTGTCTGTGTTTGTCTCTTTCCCTGGCTGCATTGTGACACGCCAACATTCCATATAAGGGCGTGGCTGCGCATTCTTCTGAAGTTCTGGCTGCACTGTGGCTTCCAGCTCCATTCGCTTTAACGGAGGCAGGTTTTTTGGTGAATAACTGTTAAGAGCAGGGTTAAAATTGTCCCTCAAAACATAGCCTATGACGCTCTCGGGGTCCAGAAGTGTGAGTGTGCAATATTTTGTGGCTGTAGCTGCGACGGTGCAGATGCCAATCCCAGACATACATACACACATACATACACACACATACACACATTCAGCTTTATATATCAGATATAAATAAAACATTTGGCGTAGGGTCCCCCCATATTATGATACCCAGCACAGATAAAGCATACAGCTACAGGCTACAGCCACCAGCCGTGCATTTATCTTGGCTGTGTATCAAAATATTTTTTTGTGGCTCAGTTTATGCCAAAAACACTTATTATTGTGAATGTGGGAATTTGTGCTGCGATACATTTGTAGATGGTGTTTTCTGTTTTGTTTTTTTTGCCCTTGAAGTTTTATACATATGACAATTAGGGCCTAATGAGATAATTGGATCTTTCCCTATAAGTGTAGAAAAGAGTGTCTCTTGCTCTGGAGGACCACGCTGATTCAATAAAATCAGTGGGTGCCATATAATTCCTCAATCCGCAGGAATAAGTAGCACTCAGCAGGTAGATCCCTCGCCCATCAGAGAACCTCGTATTCGGGGCCCCATTCACACAACCCCTTGAATTACTTTCAAAACATGGCTGACTCTGATAGGTGCAGATTACAAAATCCCACGATTTGAGAATATGATGGGTGCAATTGTTTGCACGGCAAGACTGTTCATTTTCTATGCAAACTCCTCTAAACTTAATAACAAAAAAGCCTCCGATTATTTCATCTTGGGAAAGTAATATGTCTGTACCGATGAGTTACACGAGAACTCAATCAAGAGCCATTGGCTGAAGAGCGAGAAGAACCAGGCTGACATTTCTAGCAAAAATCTGCAGCATTGATTAATGTGGTGAATTACACAAGTAAAACGCTGGCGAGGAGATGAATCGCTGGCATTTCATGTCCCAGTAATTAATGTTTTAGCCTTTCTGGGTGAAATTGGATTAAATTAAGGAATTCCTTAGGGTTTGGCTCTTTAAGAAAGTTGTAAACTCTGTAAAAAAAAAAAAGTTCGAGTTCTCTCTTAATACAGAATGTCAAAATGTGACTGTAGGAAAGCGAGGGACAGGGGCTCCTATGCTGTCCCTCACGCTAGGGGACCCTAGGCTATCACTAACCTCAGGGCTACCCCTAATGGTGGAGATCTCTGAATCCCGTGCCTGGCTATGCTCCTGACCAGAACTAATTTGATTCCCCCCCTACCCACCAGGAAAGGATGGAGCAGGATAAAGACAGACAGGGAAAACCAAGACTCTGACACAAAGGAACAAACAATGAGAGAGAAAAGTAAGAGCAGTAAGGCAGCAACAAAAAGACAGCAAGGGTTAACTCCACAAGCGCACACAGCAACAAGTACTACAACCATCATTAAGTCTAGATCACAGCACCTCACCAGAGAAGCTAAAATAAGCTATAGCTGGCATAGGTGAAAGGATCTAGCCAGCATATATGAGGGGAGCTGATGTGATTGGCTGCCACCCACAACATGTGATCAAAGCAGACTCACAAGCAGACCAGCAGAGATTAACTCTTACTATCCTGCCTGTGAACTATAAATCTGTTAGTCAATGCCTGAGTCAGCCTGCGCTGATTACAGACCTCAGAGCAGTTATCAGCCATAGTGCCAGAATCTATAGTATGAACAGATCCTGTTGCCGCCGAGACAGTCGGCGATGTTTGTAAAAACCTCTGACTCAGAACATCAGTGTTTCCTTGCTATATCATAAAAATAGGAAAATAACGCTTATTCTAGTGCCCCCTATTGGAGGTTGCAATCCTGGAAGTCAATTTTGATTCTTTAAAGAGTTTTGCCATAAAATCAGAACCTTCTCCGAAAGGAAAACAACTTTATATTCAGATGGAAATTCCAAGGTATTGTAGTGCGCATGCGCAGGACCTCAATGCCGGCTAGTGTGGATGACGTAGGACGCGTCATGCACCCTGGCTTCAGAAGAAGGAGGACAAAGATGGCCAAAAGAGGAGGTGCCGGTATCGGAGAACGGAGACACCCATCCGACCAGTCTGCACCGCACCGACCCTTAGGTGAGTATTATGAAGTCATTTTTACGTTCTACACAGCAGCCTGAGCTCTTATATACAGCATGTTAGAATGCCATATATAAGAGCCCACTGGTGGTGGCCGCAGCTTATAGGCCCCAAATCTGCTGACAGGTTCCCTTTAAAATGTAACTGTCACAGGAGAACTTGCAGCAGAATGTGTCTGTCTGCAGCTTCTCCTCCTTTCCCTTCCCTCTCCATAGAATCTGATAGGCGCTAGAGGCCGACACAGATATTCTGCTGCAAATTGTCCTGAAACGATATTTAGGCCCTGTGCGCACACTGCGTTTTTTACCCGCGTTTTTTTGCCTTTTTGCTGCAGAAATTTCCTGAGAAAATGGTTGTACCTTTCTGCAGACATTCCCCAGAAAAACCTATGTAAAAAAAAATAGCTGTGCGCACACTGTTTTTTTACTCAAGAACATTCTTTCTGAAGAATTTCTTGAGAAAAAGAATGTGCATGTCACTTCTTTTCTGCAGGTGCCTGCGTTTTTTGTCATAGATAACGGTAAAAAAATGCAGGGACCAACCTGCGGAAAAAATTCATCAAAAACGCGGTAAAAACACATACGGTTTTTGGTGCGTTATTGGTGCGTTTTTTGACCGCAAGTGCGCTAATCTTTCAGACTCAAGAAATTTCTTGAGAAAAATCCTTTTTCTAATGAGAGCAGAGCCTTAGGGATTCCGTGATGCACATCCGGCATCGTTAGAGATATCGTAGCGTGTGACACCTCCGAACGACTGTGAACGAGCAAAAATACTCACCTTTTTGTTGCTCGTTGACACGTCGTTCATTTTCATAAACTCGTTCCTCCTTCTGCATGCCGGTTGTTCATCGCTCCCGAGGCAGCACACATCGCTACGTGTAACACCTCGGGAACGACGAACTGCAGCTTACCTGCGGCCGCCAGCAATGCGGAAGGAAGTAGGTGGGTGGGATGTTTACGTCCCGCTCATCTCTGCCCCTCCGCTTCTATTGGGCGGCCGCTGTGTGACGTCGCTGTGACGCCGAACGTCCCTGCCCCTTCAGGAAGAGGATGTTCGCCGCCCACAGCGAGGTCGTTCGGGAGGTAAGTGCGTGTGACGGGGGTAAACGACTTTGTGCGCCACAGGCAACAAATTGCCCATGACGCACAAACGACGGGGGCGGGTGCGATTGCTCATACGATCGCACGATATATCGTCCCGTGTGACGCCGGCCTTACAGTTCTTCATAGACGTTTATAAGCACCAACTGTCCTCTCCCATCTCAGTAATGGTGAAATCTGTACTCACGGAAGATATATTTTACCCATGAATTTGGAGTTTTTAGAATGAAAGATCAGTCCAGGAGAAGAAAGAAGCAGATTTCTCGAATAAGATATATTATAAAGTTTCTTATATTCACACGTACTATTGATTTATAAAAAAAAAAACAAAAAAAAAAACTTAAAAAACAATGGTGATTCTGTAACGCGACATTTTGTATACTTTGATATCTTCTGAAGGAAAAGGAAAATAATGGAGATTTTTGTTTTTCCGTTGGAGAATCTATCTCTGCGCTCCGCTTTGCATTTCGCGCTCATCCATGAGGTGGCAGCAGCCGGTTATGTAAACCCCATTGTATAGTTCCGCTTCGGTGGATTTATTGTATTGGTCAGTTCTATATTTCCAGAGCGTAAAGAATGAGCAGCGGATGGAGCCGGGATATTTCTTCTGTGATCCAAGTCTGTGCAAGAAAAGATTTACTTCTTCGTGGCGGCCGCCTGAAAGCCTTCACTTCCAGGGAAAATTAGAAGTGTTGCGTTGTCAGAATGGCTTTTGCTTGTATACAGTAAACGGCGCCTGTGATTGATACTTTTCCTTTTTTTTATTTCAGCCACAAAATCCTGTTTCTTACCATAAATATGTAATTTTTATTACCTTGCATACATGCTGCTGTTTCCCTGAATCCGGTGCTGTTTTTCTTGTGTTTCTGTGCTTCTCCATTCCTGAGAAATGGCTACATCTTACTTATATATAAATCTAGTCTTTTTATCCAAGTGGGTGTAGTCCTCATGGTAACGCCCACTTGGCTAGAAAGACTATAGAGTTCTATAAAAGGAAGTAGAGGCCATATCTCCGGAACGGAAAGTCGTAAAAACAAAAGATAAACAACGCCGGATTCAGGAGAACAGCAGCATTTACACTATGTAAACAGCTACTCATTTATGGTAAGCGACTGATCCACTGTAAAAGGGGTGTCTCATTACAAGCAGCTATTTTAAAGGGGTTGTCCGTAAGCACACAATATATTATATATATTAACATATATAACTTATTAAAATATGTTTTTTGATCAAATGTTCCGTGAATGTGCCAATTTCAATGTCCCTCCCCCGGATTCGGAAGGTTAACTTCAGTGTTATAAAGTAAGAAGGTAGCTGCCTCCATAATACTATCGCGTAGCCTCATCAGACTTGTCACTGGGAACAAGGATCACCAAGCTACGACTTGCCTACTTTGGACACATCATACAATGAGATCAATCACTGGAGAAGGAGATGATGCTTGGAAGAATAGAAGGAACATGAAGAGAGGAAGACAAGCAACCCGATGACTTGATACTATCAAGATAAAGGCGGAGAAGATCCTGGTGGACCTATCTAGGTGGAGAAGACCCTGTTGGACCTATCTAGGCAGAGAAGACCCTGGTAGACCTATCTAGTCAGAAAAACCCCTGGTGGACGTATCTAGGCAGAGAAGACCTTGGTGTACCTATCTAGGTGGAAAAGTCCCTGCTAGACCTTTCTAGGTGGAGAAGACCCTGTTGGACCTATCTAGGCAGAGAAGACCCTGGTGGACCTATCTAGGAAGAGAAGACCCTGTTGGACCTATGTAGGCGGAGAAGACCCTGTTGGACCTATGTAGGCGGAGAAGACCCTGGTGGACCTATGTAGGCGGAGAAGGCCCTGGTGGACCTATCTAGGCAGAGAAGACCCTAGTGGACGTATCTAGGCGGTAAAGACCCTGGTGGACGTATCTAGGCAGATAAGACCCTGGTGGACGTATCTAGGCAGATAAGACCCTGGTGGACCTATCTAGGCGGAAAAGATGCTGATGGACCTATCTAGGGGGAGAAGATCCTGGTAGACCTATCTAGGCGGAGAAAACCCTGGTGGACTTATCTAGTCAGAGAAGACCCTGATAAACCTATCTAGGTAGAGAAGACCCTGGTGGACCTATCTAGGCTTTCCTGAGATCGATCTTCCTACAGAGCATTAATTCATCACGGCGCAATGGCTCGAGATTGAGCTGAAGACAGTTAAAAAAACAAAAAAAAAACAAGACCTCCATCTTCTTATATGGTAAAGGGGCCATTGTGACCTCTCAAACACTAGTGCTCAAATTTGACTGGAGAGTCCGCAATGTCTGCACAGTTTGTGTGTCCAGGTGCGCCCTCCTCTGGTATTTCAGTGTTCACACCTTGATTTTGGCTACATAACAGGTATATAGTAGGATTATTCCCCAACGTGGCCATAGTAACTCATGCACCCACCGTGCCCTTTTGGCACACGCTAGGCCAGAATATGTTGGCATATCATGCTATATAGCAATGCGTCATTTACGACAGTTTCTTATACAAAGGGGCATAGTAAAAAAAAGCATGCTAATGCTATGTATGTACATGGATGTGTATATGTAAAGGATATATTTCCCTTATGCTTTAATATCAGCGGCAGCCTCCTCCGAAATAGTGCCGAAATAGTGAAAATTTTTCCGGTTTCCGTTTTTATCTCCACTGCCAGACAGACCATTAAGCCCCATAAAAATCCAACTTCATACAATGGAAATAGACAACATTAAAATGTAAAATAATAATCCTCGCTGCAGGATGACCTGTGGCCACAACGCTGGAAATAAAATTCTATTAAATTTGCAAATTCCTCTAAACTTGTGTGAGCGCCATGTATTTTATCAGCCGCCTCAAAGAGCAGAACGGTGGTGAAGTGGGAGGACGTTAGGGGAGATTAAGGCGAGTAACAGAAGGGGCAGCAGGTCTGCTCGGTGCTCCGTCTCCGGTGCTCTGTCTGCTCGGTGCTCCGTCTTCAGCTGGTGGATGGCGTAAAGGGTTATTCCCATCTTTTAAGATGAAGTTTTGCAAAGTGCTGGTAAAAACAAGCAACTTTGCAACATGTTATTAATAAAATCTTAATTGGTTCACAAAAATCTTTTAATTTTTTATTTGTATTGTACATTGCCGCTCCTGCTGCAGTTGGGGCAGAGAGGGGAGGCTCCTGCTGCAGTTGGGGCAGAGAGGGGAGGCTCCTGCTGCAGATAGGGCAGAGGGGGGAGGCTCCTGCTGCAGTTGGGGCAGAAAGGGGAGGCTCCTGCTGCAGTTGGGCAGAGAGGGGAGGCTCATGCTGCAGATAGGGCAGAGAGGGGAGGCTCCTGCTGCAGATAGGGCAGAGGGGAGGCTCATGCTTCAGATAGGGCAGAGAGGGGAGGCTCATGCTTTAAATAGGGCAGAGAGGGGAGGCTCATGCTGCAGATAGGGCAAAGAGGGAAGGCTCCTGCTGCAGATAAGGCAGAGAGGGAAGGCTCCTGCTGCAGATAGGTCAGAGAGGGGAGGCTCATGCTGCAGATAGGGCAGAGAGGGGAGGCTCCTGCTGCGGATAGGGCAGAGAGGGGAGGCTCCTGCTGCGGATAGGGCAGAGAGGGGAGGCTCCTGCTGCGGATAGGGCAGAGAGGGGAGGCTCCTGCTGCGGATAGGGCAGAGAGGGGAGGCTCCTGCTGCGGATAGGGCAGAGAGGGGAGGCTCCTGCTGCGGATAGGGCAGAGAGGGGAGGCTCCTGCTGCGGATAGGGCAGAGAGGGGAGGCTCCTGCTGCAGATAGGGCAGAGAGGGGAGGCTCCTGCTGCAGTTGGGGCAGAGAGGGGAGGCTCCTGCTGCAGTTGGGGCAGAGAGGGGAGGCTCCTGCTGCAGATAGGGCAGAGGGGGGAGGCTCCTGCTGCAGTTGGGGCAGAGAGGGGAGGCTCCTGCTGCAGTTGGGCAGAGAGGGGAGGCTCATGCTGCAGATAGGGCAGAGAGGGGAGGCTCCTGCTGCAGATAGGGCAGAGGGGGAGGCTCATGCTTCAGATAGGGCAGAGAGGGGAGGCTCATGCTTTAAATAGGGCAGAGAGGGGAGGCTCTTGCTGCAGATAGGGCAGAGAGGGAAGGCTCCTGCTGCAGATAGGGCAGAGAGGGAAGGCTCCTGCTGCAGATAGGGCAGAGAGGGAAGGCTCCTGCTGCAGATAGGGCAGAGAGGGAAGGCTCCTGCTGCAGATAGGGCAGAGAGGGGAGGTTCCTGCTGCAGATAGGGCAGAGAGGGGAGGCTCCTGCTGCAGATAGGGCAGAGAGGGGAGGCTCATGCTGCAGAGAGGGGAGGCTCATGCTGCAGATAGGGCAGAGAGGGGAGGCTCATGGTGCAGATAGGGCAGAGAGGGGAGGCTCATGCTGCAGATAGGGCAAAGAGGGGAGGCTCATGCTGCAGATAGGGCAGAGAGGGGAGGCTCATGGTGCAGATAGGGCAGAGAGGGAAGGCTCCTGCTGCAGATAGGGCAGAGAGGGAAGGCTCCTGCTGCAGATAGGGCAGAGAGGGAAGGCTCCTGCTGCAGATAGGGCAGAGAGGGAAGGCTCCTGCTGCAGATAGGGCAGAGAGGGAAGGCTCCTGCTGCAGATAGGGCAGAGAGGGGAGGTTCCTGCTGCAGATAGGGCAGAGAGGGGAGGCTCCTGCTGCAGATAGGGCAGAGAGGGGAGGCTCATGCTGCAGAGAGGGGAGGCTCATGCTGCAGATAGGGCAGAGAGGGGAGGCTCATGCTGCAGATAGGGCAAAGAGGGGAGGCTCATGCTGCAGATAGGGCAGAGAGGGGAGGCTCATGCTGCAGATAGGGCAGAGAGGGGAGGCTCATGCTGCAGATAGGGCAGAGAGGGGAGGCTCCTGCTGCAGAGAGGGCAGAGGAGGAGGCTCCTGCTGCAGATAGGGCAGAGAGGGGAGGCTCATGCTGCAGATAGGGCAGAGGGGGAGGCTCATGCTGCAGATAGGGCAGAGGGGGGAGGCTCCTGCTGCAGATAGGGCAGAGAGGGGAGGCTCCTGCTGCAGATAGGGCTGAGGGGGAGGCTCATGCTGTAGCCTATTGTCTTACAATCAAATCCAAGACATTTAAAAAGATGCGGGACATTGCAGGGCTCTTGAGTAATTACTACAATATTTTTACCTGCTGCAATATTTGTAGTTTTGTGAAATTGTGTTTATTACTAGTTTACAAGGAAAGGTAGTAAATAGTTTTTTTTTTAAGTTTTCCAGTAATGTAATATCCTCTTATCCGAACCTCTTATATTGATAATCTATCCTTGGAATACGTCGTCGGTATCAGATCGGTAGTGATCAGAGATCCTGCACCTCAACCGATCTGTTATTTGCTCTGGCAGTGGCCGGATGTATACAGCTCCGTTCAATGAGTAGCAGCCGAGAAGTGCACGTCGGCTCCAATTCTCTTGATGTAATGATGGAAATGGCTGTGCAACTTTGTGCCTTATCCCATGACTTGTATTCATTGGAATTAAGCACCACATTTTTTTTTCACCGCTGGAGTGATGCTTCTAAACTAAGTCCCCAGCCCAAAGTAATAATCATCTTCCATTTTTTTTTGTCATTTTCCAGCATCTCTCCGATCTGTTTCCTGTTATTTGTGACCTACCTCCAGTGTGTCATGCCGGAGATCACAACTCAATACAGGTCTATGAGAGCTTTGTTCTGGCTCTCATAACCTTGGATTGCGAGCATAATTCGTTCCGGGAGGGGGCTCTTAAACCAAGTTACTCTTATATCAAAGCGAATTTTCCCATAGGAAATAATTGAAATGCAGACAATTCGTTCCACAACCCAAAAATATTTACAGTATTTATACAAACTTATTACAGTAATACAAAATAATGTCCTGTATTCATATAAAATTATTAAAGTACACAAATACTAAATACTGTGCAGTAAAAGCATATAAAACAAATTAAACTGCACTTTAGCTTACAATAGAATTGTTGGTATGTGAGAGGTACAGTATAAGCAATATACGGCACTGGTTAGCAGAAAGAAAGTACAGTACTGTATCCACAAATGCAAATTGATAGACATGCAATATAGTATATACTGCACTGTACAATGGTATACTGTATACAGTACATATGTATAGAAAGTTACCTCCAGAGCGGGTCAGAGCGCGGTGAAAGGACGGAACCGGAAGTGTGCACGGTGAGGATTTGCTCTTATTGCAAATCATTGCTCTTAAACCAAGTTACAAATTTGTAGAAAGCTTTGCTTATCTTGCAAAACGCTCTCAAACCAAGTTACTATTCATCCAAGGTTCCACTGTACACGTTGCTGATAGGGGAGGAACATGCCGTTTTTCCCTAATAATCATAATATGCAAAGTTTTGCAGCTAGAAGTATTATGTCCGCATAGTTGCCGAAATTGCTGATGGGAACTACTGTAAGAAGCCATTTTTGCGGTATGAACATGTATCCTGACTATCGATCTAAATGGTAATGACAAACAGTCGTCTATTTGTATTTTTTTTTTTTCTCCCGATCCCGCCTCATTATGATGAGAAAATAATAAAATGTTCGGCACATGATACGCTGCGAGAGGCACAAATCAGCCAACCTAATGGCATTTTACAGGGAGCTCCGCGCAGATCGTGGCTGCCGAAGACAAATATTAGCTGGGAAGGTGGATGATTGCTTCCATAATGCAGCGTTAGCGGCTCGCCCGGCAGTCACAGTCTCGCGGTTTATTATTGGTGTTTGTAAAGTCATGGCTGCTTAGAATGTGAATTCCATCCATTGAAATGAGCCTCATTGTGGCACGTGCATGGATGGGAAAGTGCAATTTCCCTAGAGAAAGAACCATCGACACCTATTGTCATTCTGCATGTGTGGCGACCATGTGGGTTTTATGTACAGTCATATGAAAAAGTTTGGGCACCCCTATTAATGTTAACCTTTTTTCTTTATAACAATTTGGGTTTTTGCTATTTCAGTTTCATATATCTAATAACTGATGGACTGAGTAATATTTCTGGATTGAAATGAGGTTTATTGTACTAACAGAAAATGTGCAATCCGCATTTAAACAAAATTTGACCGGTGCAAAAGTATGAGCACCTCAACATAAAAGTGACATTAATATTTTGTAGATCCTCCTTTTGCAAAAATCACAGCCTCTAGTCGCTTCCTGTAGCTTTTAATGAGTTCCTGGATCCTGGATGAAGGTATATTTGACCATTCCTGTTTACAAAACAATTCCAGTTCAGTTAAGTTTGATGGTCGCCGAGCATGGACAGCACGCTTCAAATCATCCCACAGATGTTCAATGATATTCAGGTCTGGGGACTGGGATGGCCATTCCAGAACATTGTAATTGTTCCTCTCATGAATGCCTGAGTAGATTTGGAGCGGTGTTTTGGATCATTGTCTTGCTGAAATATCCATCCCCTGCGTAACTTCAACTTCGTCACTGATTCTTGCACATTATTGTCAAGAATCTGCTGATACTGAGTTGAATCCATGCGACCCTCAACTTTAACAAGATTCCCGGTGCCGGCATTGGCCACATAGCCCCAAAGCAAATTTTACTGTGGGTAGCAAGTGCTTTTCTTGGAATGCCGTGTTTTTTTGCCTCCATGCATAACGCCTTTTTGTATGACCAAACAACTCAATCTTTGTTTCATCAGTCCACAGGACCTTCTTCCAAAATGTAACTGGCTTGTCCAAATGTGCTTTTGCATACCTCAGGCGACTGTTTGTGGCGTGCTTGCAGAAACGGCTTCTTTCGCATCACTCTCCCATGCAGCTTCTCCTTGTGCAACGTGCGCTGTATTGTTGACCGATGTACATTGACACCATCTGCAGCAAGATGATGTTGCAGGTCTTTGGGGGTGGTCTGTGGATTGTCCTTGACTGTTCTCAGCATTCTTCTTCTCTGCCTTTCTGATATTTTTCTTGGCCTGCCACTTCTGGGCTTAACAAGAACTGTACCTGTATTCTTCCATTTCCTTGCTATGTTCCTCACAGTGGAAACTGACAGTTTAAATCTCTGAGACAACTTTTTGTATCCTTCCCCTGAACAGCTATGTTGAATAATCTTTGTTTTCAGATCATTTGAGAGTTGTTTTGAGGAGCCCATGATGCCACTCTTCATAGGAGATTCAAATAGGAGAACAACTTGCAAGTGGCCACCTTAAATACCTTTTCTCATGATTGGATACACCTGCCTATGAAGTTCAAAGCTCAATGAGGTTACAAAACCAATTTAGTGCTTTAGTAAGTCAGTAAAAAGTAGTTAGGAGCATTCAAATCAAGAAATTGATAAGGGTGCCCATACTTTTGCATCGGTCAAATTTTGTTTAAATGCGGATTGCACATTTTCTGTTAGTACAATAAACCTCATTTCAATCCAGAAATATTACTCAGTCCATCAGTTATTAGATATATGAAACTCAAATAGCTGTTGCAAAAACCCAAATTGTTATAAAGAAAAAGGTTAACATTAATAGGGGTGCCCAAACTTTTTCATAGGACTGTATAAAGTAATCGGAACATAGATCCGTTCCGGTATCCAAGTCAAACTCCTTTCTTCCTTTTTTTTTTTTTTTTTGAACAGTTGTGATCTTAGAATCTTTTGGAATAAATTTAAAGATGTTCTCAACCTGAGCGTCCTTGGGTTTATATACCAGATTGATTAATAAATATATTTGTGGCTCAGTGTGCACGTCTCTTAATAAATGGAGTATTGTGGGCAGTTTCTAATCAGTTCCTTCACCCCCGGCCGATTTTTCCATTTTTCGTTTTTTCCTCCCCTTCTTCCAAGAACCATAACTTTTTTTTATTTTTCCGTCAATATAGCTGTTCGATTTTTTTTGTGTGGGATGAGTTGTACTTTTGAACGACAACATTCATACTGCCCCATATTGTCCTGGAAAACTGGGTGCGGTGAAATTGCAAAAAAAAAAAAAAAAAAAAAAAGCGCAGTTGCACAATTATTTTTTTAATTTTTTTTATTTACCATGTTCACTATATGGTAAAACTGATATGGCAGTATGATTCCCCAGATCAGTACAAGTTCGTAGATACTAAACATGTATAGGTTTACTTTTCTATACTGTAAGTGATGAAAAAAAAAAATCAGAAGTTTGTTTAAAAAAAAAAAAAGTTTGCACTTTTGTCGCTATTTTCTGAGACTCGTAGAGTTCTCATTTTTCAGGATCTGAGCTCGGTGACAGCTTATTTTTTGAGTCTTGAACTGATGTTTTTAATTATATTATTTTGGGTAGATACAATGTTTTGATCACCGTATGTTTCAATGTTGTGACAACCATAAAAAGTCATTTTGGCACTTGTTTTTTTTCTTGCTACGGCATGTACCGATCAGGTTAATTGATGTTATATTTTGTTAGATTAGACATTTCTAAATGTGGCTATACCAAATGTGTATATTTTTTATTGTTTTATTTTCATTCGGACAAATGGGGGGTGATTTTAACTTTTTTAGGCTTTTGTGGTTTTTTTTTTCCATATTTATTAAAAAACTAGCTGTAGTCCCCGGGCATTGCCCGGGATAGTAACTGTCTATCTCTCTCCCAGTCTCTGTCTGTGTGTCTCTTTCCTTGTCTGTCTGTGTCTATGTCTCTGTCTGTCTGTTTCTATCTCTCTGTCTGTATTTGTATGAGTCTATCTGTCTATCACTGTGTCTGTCGCTATGTGTGTGTCTGTCTCTCTTTCCCCGGTCTGTCTCTTTCCCGGTCTGTCTCTTTCCCGGTCTGTCTCTTTCCCGGTCTGCCTCTTTCCTCGTCTGTATTTGTCTGTCTCTCTGTCTGTCTCTTTTCCTGCCTGTCTCTTTCCCTGTCTGCCTGTCTGTGTCTGTCTCTATCTCTGTGTCTCTTTCCAGGTATGTCTCTTTCCAGGTCTGTCTCTTTCCCTGTCTGTCTTTCTCTGTCTTTCTCTTTTCCTTTCTATCTGTCTCTGTCTGTCTCTTTCCCCGACTGTCTCTTTCCCCGACTGTCTCTTTCCCCGACTGTCTCTTTCCCCGACTGTCTCTTTCCCCGACTGTCTCTTTCCCCGACTGTCTCTTTCCCCGACTGTCTCTTTCCCCGACTGTCTCTTTCCCCGACTGTCTCTTTCCCCGACTGTCTCTTTCTCTGTCTGTCTGTTTCCCCGACTGTCTCTTTCCCCATCTGTCTCTGTCTGTTTGTCTGTCTCTGTACCTGTCTCTTTCCCGGTCTGTATCTGTCTGCCTCTGTCTCTTTGTCTGTCTGTCTCTATCCGTCTCCCCACCGATATCATATTACCTCACACATAAGCTTCTTATACTATGAATGTCTTTCGTTCCTCTAGCAACCAATCAGAGCTGCTAATAATAACCTGTGGCTTCCGGCTCCATTGACTCTAATAGAGGCATGATTTTTGGAAAGTAACTGTAAAGCGCAGAGTTAAACTTTCCGGTCAAAACATAGTTCCCTGAGTCACATGAGGCATCTGTGCAAAATTTCGTGATTGTATATGCGACGGTGTGAATTCCTTTTGCGGACATATATATACACACACACTATGTTTATATATATATATATATATATATATATATATATATATATATATATATATATATATATATATATATATAGATAGATCGATCGATATACACGCTTCATATATTGGATTTTTTTTATTGATTTTCCCAGTCCTTTTAGGGGACTTTATGCCTACACAGTCCAATCGTTCCTCCTGATCAGTGCGATGCTTCAGCATCGTACTGATCAGGAGAAATGCAGATTTCCTGTGAGCATCAGGGCTCTGTCAGCATTCACAGGAAACACGTCATGACAGCAGCAGAAGTGATCAGCTGACCCCCTGCTGTCATGATAACCCATTGGCACCCCGTGATAGCTTCACGGGGCCACTGATGGTTGCATGGAACAGTGCGATCCCCGCCACTGCGTTAGATTTCCCTATCAGTCTAAGCAATCTAAGGGGTTAATAGGCTCGGGTGGATCTCAGATCCACCCGCTCCCGTTAGCTGCATGTTTGCTGCTCAGATCAGCAGACATGTGCGGGTATGAATGGAAAGACCGCATTAAAGAAACAGACACGTCCAAGCACGTATATTTACGTCCTTGGTCAAGAAGGGGTTATTTAACTGTCCCCCTGTCCCGTCTCACTTTTTCTATTTTGAGTCAAAATGCAGTGTCTTACAATTTCAGCAAAGTAGATGGGATTTATAGAAATCGCATACTCACTGTACTTTTTTATACTCTTTTCTCCTTTTGGAAATTGCCAAGCCGGCGTAAAAAGACTTAGCACAAAACATAAAGCTTCATATAACGACAAAATATAAAATTCTGAGTGCTCTATTCAGACCAGAATTCTGAGATTGAAAGACTTGAGACCTGCCACATACAACTTTCTATGCCTTTATAATATTTGTGCGTTTTTTTTTCCTTCAAGGTGGTCTCGCCTTGGCACAAGTTCTGTTCTTCTATGTGAAGTATTTGGTCCTGTACGGCTTTCCGGCGCTTATTGTACAGTTGGACGGCTTGAGCGCTCCGGCATTACCGCGCTGTGTCAGCACCATGCACAGCTTCACGGCCATTTGGAGGTCAGTGTCTTTTGTCATTCTCTTTTTCTTCTTCGTTGTAACCGAGTATTATATAATCTTCATACAGGATGGGAAATAATAGCCTCGTCTGCTGAGCCGGCAATCTTATTGTCGCATTGGGGCAATTGGAGCAGGCGCAGCACTTCTTAATATCAGCATCTGCAGAAAGTATTACAAAATCTCAAAAAGTTTTTTTGATTTCTGATCAAATTGTTGGGGAATTTATTACATTGTTTAAGTGAAATTGTGAAAAGTTGAAATTTGCTTCATTGTCATTTCCTTAACTTTAACGTATTTTTCAGACGATAAGATGCACCTAGGTTTTAGAGGCTGTTATGGAGGGATCTGCTGCTGACACTGTTATGGGGGTAATGTCCTCCAATTCTGTACTAATAACCCTTATTCCGGGATACTTAGGGGTCTCCCATCCTGGTATATATGATCCCCATCCTGGGGCCATTCTGGTACATATGATCCCTATCATGGACCCATCCTAGTATATATGTTACCCATCCTGGTATATATGTCCTGCATTCTGGTATATATGACCCCATTCTTGGATATGTGTTCCCCCATCCTGGTATACATGTCCCTAATTCTGGTGTAAATATATATCCCCATCATTGGCCCATCCTGGTGTATATATATGTCCCCCACCCGGTATATGTGTTCCCAATCCTGATATATATGATCCCCAACCTGGTTCTATTCTGGTATATATGTCCCTAATTCTGGTATATATATCCCCATTATAGGGCCATCCTGGTATGTATGATTCCCATCCTGGTATGTATGTCACCATCCTAGGCCTCATCCTTGTATATGTGTTTCCCATTCTGGGCCCATCTTTGTATATATGTTGCCCATCCTGGTCTACACGTCCCCCGTCCTGGTCTATATGTCCCCCGTCTTGGTCTACATGCCCCCCGTCTTGGTCTACATGCCCCCCATCCTGGTCTACATGCCCCTCATCCTGGTCTACATGCCCCTCATCCTGGTCTACATGTCCCCCATCCTGGTCTACATGTCCCCCATCCTGGTCTACATGTCCCCCATCCTGGTCTACATGTCCCCCATCCTGGTCTACATGTCCCCCATCCTGGTCTACATGTCCCCCATCCTGGTCTACATGTCCCCCATCCTGGTCTACATGTCCCCCATCCTGGTCTACATGTCCCCCATCCTGGTCTACATGTCCCCCATCCTGGTCTACATGTCCCCCATCCTAATATACAGTATATGTCACGCATCCTGGTATATATTTCACCCATCTTGGTATATATGTCCATCATCCTGGGCCCATCCTGGTATATATGTTCTCCCTCCTGGGTTCATCCTGGCATATATGTTCCCAATCCTGGTATATACTGTATGTCCCCCATCCAATCAAACTTAATATTTATTGCTCCAGACGTCCGGAATTGTGGGAGTGGGAAGCACTGAATATTCATTTTCTTTAATAGCAGACACACGTGATTGCCCCAGTCGCTGCAGTATGCCGATGGCTGGGGCGATCACTTTTGTTTGCTATTAAAAAAAAAAAAAAAAAAATTCACTGTTCCCCATACTCATAATCCGGCCCACCTCTCTGTACCGGATTCAGTGCCGCGAGATTGGTATGGCCGATTCATTTATCAGATGGGTCTTTTCTTATAATCTTGGCTCAATATATTCCGAGCCAAATGCTTTGAAAAAAATGATCACCATCATCTGTCTGGAAGACATTTATGCTATATGTGTCTCCTTGTGGACAGCCATTAGTTGTAATGTGAAATGCAGTGTTTGTATTGAGGGAAATAGGGTGTTCGTAACCAAATGTAAGGATGGGACCTCTGTAGAACTTTTTAAAAAAAAAATCACTATGATCATGTTCTCCTAATCCCCACATCTTTTATATATTTGGTATCAAAATCCTTTTACTTCTGCAGAAATTAGCAGCATGGCTGTTTAGATTGTAGTACAACAATACCAGTCTTGTGGTAATCCAATTTACCAGCACTGAGAAATCAAGCTTTTAACCCACATGCAAATTAGCCTGGAAGTACATTGGGGGTGTGTCTGTATATTTAGTCTACACAGACACGCCCCCAGTGTAGTTCCAGACTAATTTGCAGGTGGCTACGAGACTTGATTTCTCAGTGCCGCCACATTGGACTACTACAAAACAGGTGTCATTTTTAGGGTGCGCTCACACGAACGTATGACTCGCACAATTATCGGATCGCATCACCCGGCGCGGTCGCACACTCTCCTGACAGGAGTGGGTCGGCTACATGTATTTTTATGCAGCTGACACGCTCCAGTCCAGAGAGTGTGCGGCTGCACCAGGTGATGCGATCTAATAATCGTGCGAGTCATACGTTCGTGTGAGCGCACCCTTAAAGATATACTGGGCGCTATACAGCTATACTGCTAATAACTAGTGATGAGCGGATTCACAGATAACCGGGACCAGTGGGTCCATGTTATCTGGTTCTTAAAATCCGGTTCCAGGCTGGATTCCGGTCCCCATATAAGTTTATTGGGACCACAATCCGGCAATTAAAAATGTTGGTAGAAGGGATAGGAGGATAGGAGCAAGTGTGCTCTGCTTACCGAGGCTCCGGGTCAGCTGTACACTGTTCCCACAGCGGCGAATTCACTTCCGGGGCCGATAACTTACCTTCATTGCATATGCACTGCTTTTACCAACCACCGGTGCCTGTAATTGGTTGCAGTCAGACACACCCCACGCTGAGTGACAGTGTGTCAGCTGACTGCTTCCAATCATAGGCGATGTCTGCGGGTCAGTATCATACAGTAAAAATAAATAAAATAATTTGTGGAGGGTCCCCCCATATTATGATACCAGCACAGATAAAGCCCATGGCTATAGGCCGCAGCCCCCATCTGTGTGCCTGTTTTGGTTGCGCATCAAAAAGAGTAATCACATGCGGCTTTTTAAAAAAAAAATAAAAAAAAAATTAAATACATAATTTAAAAAAGCGGCACGTGGTCCCCCCCAATTTTGATACCCAGCCACGATAAGGCCCAACAGGTGGGGGCTGGTATTCTCAGCCTGGGGAGTCCCATGGTTATTGGGACCCCCCAGTCTAAGAATAGCAGCCTACAGCCGCCATGGAATTGTCTCATTCATTAGATGCGACAATCCCGCCGCTTTATCTGGCTCTTCCGATTGCCCTGGTGCAGTGGCAATCTGGGTAATAGGGGCTAATGATAGTTGTGCACTATCATCAACCCCAGAGTTTGTCGGTATGACCTCTGGTAACCTGAAACACTCTGGCTTAAAGTGCGGAGTCGTGCCCCGCACCCCTGCCATTTCTATCCCGCAATACAGACATTGTTACACAGGCTGGTGGTGTGTCCGACAGCAACCAATCATCGATGCCAGGGTGGGTGGAGAAAGCAGTGCTTATGGATGAGCGGCCCAGGAAGTGAAGGAGAGGCCACGGGAGCCATGCTCAGCCGCGCCGGAGCCTTCGTAAGAATAATGCACTTGCTTCATTCTTATTTTTTTTAACTTTTCCTTTATTTTTTTCAATTTCCTGAGTTTCGGATTCGGATCAATATCTGGAATCCCTGGCCCGGGTCTGGCACCCGGGCACCTTTGAAACCGTGCGGATCCAGACTTTTCCAGTCCGAGTCTGCCCATCACTACTCGTAACATCATCCTGAAAGATCCCTTTAAATGCAATGATCCCAGCAAGCTTACTTTTCCTTTATTTTTTTCAATTTCCTGAGTTTCGGATTCAGATCAATAACTGGAATCCCGGGCCTGGGTCTGGCACCTGGACACCTTTAAAACCGTGCAGATCCGGACTTTTCCAGTCCGAGTCTGCCCATCACTACTGGTAACATCATCCTGAAAGATCCCTTTAAAATGCAATGATCCCAGCAGGCTTACTTTGACCTTTCCTGAGCGTTCTCGGCAGTTCCTTGGACATTATTGATTAAAAATTGTAGCTGACACGTTATTTTGCTCACCATGACCCGGCCCGCCTTTCAGTAGGTTTTGTCTTTCATCCATGGAAATGAAATCCAGAGAGTCCAGAGAGGAAATCCAGGAGCGTGCACGGATGGATGTGACTTCTGATATCTCACCCAGGATATTTACAAGTACATTTGCAATATTAGAATTCAAAGTCACTTTGATTACGAGAACTCATTAGTCTCCAAACTCTCCAGCTGCTTTGTACTAATAGATGGAGACGGTTGCTGCTTCCTGACCTTCATTGACATTGGGTCCTTAAATCACAGGCTTCCAATTAAGTACATGGCGCAACATGGCGTGCTTCCTATGGGGAGACGAGGGGTGATGTTCGGGTGAGAGGGTTGTGCCTTGTTGGTAAAGACATTGACAGATAACATGTTGTGCATGTTCTCAGTCCTTGTTGTCTTTCATGGGATATCACGAGCATGCATAGTAATCCTGTACGCTGCACGATCTGCATACATAATAGCACCGTCATATAGCTGCAACACGGATTGCAAGGCAGTAAAAGAAGCAGTCAGCGCCAGGAGATCTGTATTTGTTTCATCATATGTTGCTTCGATAACTAGCTAGAGACAATTTTCTGATTATTTCTTATCATTTATACAAGACCGGTCCTATTTGTTTCCTGACACAGAGCTCCCAATACCCAGCAGCGACCACCAGGAGGCGCCTACTTCATATTGTGGAACTATGCATAATCAGTATGCAGTAAAGCTCAGTAGCTCCATCTAGTTGTGACCACATTTTAATATTTAAAGGGAATGGCAGAAGATTTTTACTCATTAATCAGAGATCATGATTACAGTAATGTGTCACTTACTGGGCTATGTTTTTGTTTCAATAAAATCAGTGTTTTGTCAGCTAGAGATTATCACTAGATGACTAGGTGTCTTGTACCTCCTGGTCCAACTTTGCCCCAGCACGGATTATGTCACGAGACAGTCATGTGGTGTTTGGCAATAGAAGGTCACAGTGTTTGGCTGAGCAAACTGCTCCCTGACCTTCTATTGCTCCTGCTTAATGTATTTGGAATTCTATGTGTGGAGACATGGGGGTCTGTGAGTGCTCTCGTCCGCCTAACCGACCGCCTTTAGAAAAACAGCGTAGCTCAAGGCTCATCCCAACTGAACGCACAACTTCCTTAACCGTGGTTGGAACACTACTCAGACAACACAGGGTGAGGGAATCACAATATTAAGACTTTATTGGATCCCCAAAATATTAACGGCACATAACACATAACCAGCAAAACACAAATGTAACAGGCAACAGAGTCTCACCCTTCCGCTGGCTCACCAGGGATTAGAATGTCCATGCCTCAGAGCTTCCAGGACTACTTACTCCAATCCAGCAGCACCCCGCTTTTGGCGGGCACCCACCGAGAAAGGAATAGCGCCAGATTTAGGAAGCTGTGTGAGGTCTGCAAAGTCTGTAGCCAGGTGACCAAATTGTCCCAACCTGGGTTTCTTCCTTAAGTAGTCTCTGGTATGATGATATAATCCTGGCAGCCGGAGTCGAAATTCCTAAACTGTGGTTATGGTCTCCAACCGGAATCGGAGTCCCTAGGTTGAAGCCATGTAGCCAAGTGATCCTCTAGTCGGAGCCAAAGTCCCTAGACCGATGTCCACAAGGTATCCTGGTTCTGATCCTCTAGTCAGCTCCTAAGAGCTTAGACTGGATCATGCACATCCATCAACCACCTGGTGACTCCAAGAAGACACCTTTTATAGCTATAGCCTTCCCTTAGTATATACTGTGCCCTTATCGGATTGGTTGTACAAGGTTGCTTCTCTTATTGGATGAATTTCAAGCTGCATGGATAATGTTCATTTAAATGGTGTGGATAGAAAGACTGAGGATATCTGCAAGTCACAGACTAGACAATGGCTACTAAGGTAATTTACATTAGATTAGCAATACACAACTATATTACAATGAATGCTCAGAGGGGCCTGGCAGACACAATAGTTTAGCAAACATGAATTACACACAGAAGAACAATACGTCTGGCTAATGTAAGAAATTTTAACCCACGACACACATTGAAAAAGTCTGTGTCGTCACACTATGTATCTCCTTTGCTTTGTTTCCATCACTTTCCCTTTAGGACCCTGTGGACTTCCTCACCATTTCAGCTGCTTTTCATCAGCACTTCCTTGGTGTCTATATATACCCTCATTTTCCCATACTCAGTGATGGTGATAAGTCCTCTACCCTTATCAAGTCTTCAGTGCAAGCAGTCGGCTCGCATCCTTCTGGTCTAACCTGGTTGTTGTTTGCAGTTCTTCTTCCTGAAGCATTTGGAGAGAAGTTGTTGTTTCTTCCATTGTTTGTTATCCCTGTGTGTACTTTAGCGCTCAGTGGAGTTGATGAAGAGGTCATTCCATCCGCTGCCTACCTAGGGCCCACATACAGGGCCATCCTAGGGTCAGGTATCCTGCTCAGCGCATAGGTACGGAACCTGTCTAGGGTGGTGAAGGAACCCAGGGTTCAGCGGTAGGTTTAGTCAGGAATCACCATCTCCCTCTTCCCTAGACACAGGGTTTCCCTTACCTTTTACCATATGCTGGCTACTTCCCTGTACCTTGCGTGACAGATTAGCAACTTACCGTCAATATACAGTGTACACAGAAAGCTGCAAATCAGCATTGTGGGTGAGCTTATACAAGGGGTCAGCAAGAATCCAAAAAATTCTAAGGCACTAAGAAGCTCCTCTCCGTGTATAAATCTATATTTGCTCCAGCATACAAAATGAAAAAGTGCAAATAAACCCCCAATGTTTCGGCCGATTTAAAGGGCCTTTTTCAAGCCATAAAAATTACATACAAGGGCTTGGCATTCTGAGCTCTGCTCGATCTGCAGCAGATATATCCGTGTGTCTATCACAACAGCTGCACCCAGGAAACTAAGTGACACATCACTGGAATCAGGGTATCTGCCCCTACATCACACATAAACCGCAGGGAAAAGCAAAAGCGATTACTCGGCAAGATTATCTTAAACTGAGGAGCTGTGACTCCAAGCATCCATTTAACTTCAAATATAGTGGGCGCTGAAGGCAAGTGCATTGTGAGTATAAACAGCCCCTCCAAAGATGTGATAGGGCAAACAAAACAAGGCAGTCAACACACCAGAGTAGAAATAAAATAAAGGAAAGACAAGAGAACTAGCAGCAGTTGGACCTTGCTTTGTCCTTCCTTAACTTCCACAGTCATCGTCATTTGTGTACTATCAATGCTGCAATACTTGGCACATCTACAGCTATTTGTTATGATCAGCAGGGATGCCGAGAGTCGCACCCTGTCACGGCTGTCTGTCTGCATTATGAGACTACTGACCGATTAAGGACTTGAGAGTCATTTTCCATTCTTGACTCTCAATATTAATTATATATAATATTAATCGTATTTTCATTTCCTTTGGCAGTAGTAGGGTTAATGTCAGTATTCCTTGCCAGCTAGCAGACTAATTACCAGATCAGGTGTTTCCGGTTTGGGACTACTCCCAGTCCCTTTATATACCCTCTGCTACCAGCATAGGGTACCGGTTATACTCTTTGCCATTTGAATGCTGAGCCTGGAGGTGGAAGGAGCTGTTGAAACCCTTTGTTGAAGTTACAGTCTTGGTGCTGACTGCAGCCGTTTGTTGTGGTGTTTTCCCCCTGTCTGTCTTCCTTCCCCGGTGTGGTATTCTAGTGCAGCGGTGGGGCTAGCGTCCTTCACCTGCCCACTCCCTAGCCAGGGACTATTGTAGGGCCTTTTCAGGGCTTCAGGTTCCTGTTCAGTGACAGGTGAGGAACCGAAATAGGAACTGGCTCGGAGTGCAGGGTACAGTGCCAGGTAAGTGGAGGAGGTCTCCATCTTCTCTCTCACTAATCCTAGGGCCCTCCTTTGTTGAAGTGTCCCCTGTGTACCTCTTGTTTGTCATGGTGTGACCCTTGTTGTTGTGTGTTTTGGCTCACACCGGACCAGTTCTAGTCCCTTTTATATACCCTCTGCTACCAGCAAAGGGTACCGGTTAGTCTCGTGCCATTTGAATGCTGAGCCTGGAGGTGGAAGGAGCTGCTAAAACCCTCTAGTTGCTGTGGTGGCTGCAGTCGTGGTGCTGACTGCAGCAGTATGTTGTAGTATTTTCCCCCTGTCTGTCTTTCTTCCCCTGTGTGTTGTGCTAGCATCCCTCACCTGCCCACTCCCTAGCCAGGAACTATTGTAGGGTCTTTTCAGGGCTTCAGGTTCCTACTCGGTGACAAGTGAGGAACCTAAATAGGAACTGGCTAGGTAAGTGTAGGAGAGGTGTCCATCTTCCCTCTCACTAGTCCTAGGGCCTTCCTTTGTTAAAATATCCTCTGTGTACCTCTTGTTTGTCATGGTGTGACCCTTGCGTGTTTTGGCTCACACCAGACCAGTTCCAGTCCCTTTATATACCCTCTGCTACCAGCAAAGGGTACCGGTTATTCTCTTGCTATTTGAATGCTGAGCCTGGAGGTGGAAAGAGCTGCTGAAACCCTCTAGTTGCTGTGGTGGCTGCAGTCTTAATGCTAACTGCAACAGTCTGTTGTTGTATTTTCCCCCTGTCTGTCTTCCTTCCCCTGTGTGTTGTACTAGCATCCCTCACCCGCCCACTCCCTAGCCAGGGTCTTTTCAGGGCTTCAGGTTCCTGCTCGGCGACAAGTGAGGAACCTAAATAGGAACTGGCTAGGGGTGTTGAGTACAGTGCCAGGTAAGTGGAGGAGGTGTCCATCTTCCCTCTCACTAGTCCTAGGGCCCACCATTGTTAAAGTATCCCCTGTGTACCCCTTGTTTGTCACGGTGTAACCCCTGTTGTGTGTTTTGGCTCATTCCCATGACCATTCCCAATCCGCGCCGTGACAGACCCCCACTGATCAAATATTGATGGCTAAGGCTACTTTCACACATCCGGTTTTTGCTCTGCGGCACAATACGGCGCTCTGCAGAAAAACCGCAACCGTTTTTTTTTGCCGCCGTTGCGGTTTTCTTTGCATAGACTTGCATTAGTGCCGTATTGTGCCGCATGGGCTTGCGTTCGGTCCGGTTTTTGCCGCATGCGGCAGATTTAGCCGATGCTGCGGCCAGATGGAACGTTCCCTGGCACGTTTTTTTCTCCGGGAAAAAAAATGCACCGTGCTGCATCCGGCCGCTGCGGCGCATTTTTCAATGCATGCCTATGGACGCCGGATGCGGCGTGATGCGGAAAAAAACGCATCCGGCCGCGGCATGCGGTTTCTTTCACTGCGCATGCTCAGTAGCGTGCCGCAACCGGAAAAAAACGGACAGGCCGCATGTAAAAACTTATGCAAAGGATGCGGTGTTTCGCCGCATCCGTTGCATAGGTTTCACAGCCGGATTGAGCCGCACGGCTCAAACCGGATGTGTGAAAGTAGCCTAAGTTGTAGTTTTTAAAAAACTTCTGTCTTGAGCACTCTCCGTTACCCCTTAGCTTTATACAATTAGACAGAACGTCTTCTCCTCGGCCTCTCCTTCCTTGGTAGGTTCTAGCCGGGATGTGCTATTCCGCCGGCTTTGGTTCTCTGCCCACACTGCTATGTTATGAATAGGCTTTATGAATGCTTCAGTAAACACGAGGTGAATGCGGCATTTGTTTAGAAGGACTGCACTTTTCGAAAAGCCTCTAAATTGTAAGTGGCTTTCTCCAGCTGTGCTAGATAAGAATCTAAAATTTTCATGGGACTGACTCAACGGAGCATCCGCCCCCACACAAAAAACGGCAGAGAAGCCGAGAATGAAAGCGTGATAATGAATGCGGGAGCTGCTGCGGTATACATTGTGTCTCCGAAGAACTTCAGAAAATATAGAAATGCATATTATTACTCACCAACTGTTCCAAATTAAACGTTTACTACCGTAATAGGTCAGCTCAGGGGAAATGCCTCTTAATTTCTCATGAAATGTGTGCAAAATAAGTTCTCCTCCCGGGACTGATCCTTGTAGCTTTACCACCACCTATTGGAGGTAGAGACTTTTTAAAGAGTCATTCCTGTCATTTATATTTATCACCTATCTAAAACTTAGATGATAACTTATGGGTGGGTGGGATTTGACCACTTGAACCCCTACTAATGTCATGGGTGACAGAAAGTCATGTGGTTTCTGGCAGTAGAAGGTCACAGCGTTTGACTGCCCAAAACACTCCCTGACTTTCTGTTGTTCTTACTGTTACTATTCATTGGTATAGGTAGCTTTCCTGCTTGGTTTTCATCTATTCCCCTTTAGGACCCAGGGGACCTTAACATCTGTTCAGCTGATGATTATCAGTATTCCCCTAGTGGGTAAATACTCCCATCTTCCCTGGACTGGTCCTGGTGATATTATTCAGTTCATATAAGCTCTGGTTGCAAGCAGGTGGCTTGCTCTCATCAATGGTATTGTTGCTGAAGCTTTGCTGAACTGCTGCTTGAGCCATCTGTGGATAAGTAGTTCATGCATTTTCCCGTTTGTCCTCCTTGGGTCTTCTATAGTGTTTAGCGGGGTTGACCAAGAGCTAATCCCACTCGTTCCCTATTTAGGGACCAGCACTAGGGATACCTAGGGTAAGGTATCCGGCTCGGCGCATAGGTGCAGAACCTATCTAGGGTGGTGAGGGACCCCAGGGACCAGCATTAGGATTGATCAGGGGTCACCATCTCCCACTTCTTTAGATGCAGGAGTCCCCTTCCCTTCACTGGAATAGTAGTCAATTGTAAACAGACCTGCACATGTTAACTAGTGAGGTGAGGTGAAATCACCTAAGGCTATGTTCACACTAGAAAAATGATTTTTCTTAAGAAATTTCTTAAGAGTGCACCTGTGTTAAAAAACGCCCCAAAAACGCACCTGCGTTTTTGCCGCGTTTTTGGTGCGTTTTTGGTGCGTTTTCGGTGCGTTTTTGGTGCGTTTTTACCGCTGGTTGCTCCCTGCGTTATTGTGCCAATTATATATGGCAAAAAACGCAGTTAGCTGCAGAAAAGAAGTGACATGCTCATTCTTTTTCTTAAGAAAATCTACTGAAAGAATTTTCTTAAGAAAAAAACGCAGTGTGCGCACAGCTAATTTTTTTTTGCCATAGGTTTTGCTGGGGAATGTCTGCAGAAAGGTTACAAGAATTTCTCAAGAAATTTCTGCAGCAAAAACGGACCAAAAACGCAGGTAAAAAACGCAGTGTGTGAACATAGCCTAAGGCTGCTTTCACACATCCGGTTTTAGCAGTGCGGCTAAATCCGGCTCTAAAACCTATGCAACGGATGCGGCGAAAAAACCCGCATCCTTTGCATAAGTTTTTACATGCGGGCCGTCCGGTTTTTGCCGGTTGCGGCACGCTACTGAGCATGCGCAGTGCAAAAAAACGCATGCGGCGTACGGATGCGTTTTTTGCCGCATCGCGCCGCATCTGGCATCCATAGGCATGCATTGGAAAAAGTGCCGCATTGGCCGGATGGGGCGCGATGCGTTTTTTTTGCCGGACAAAAAAACGTGCCAAGCAACATTCCATCCGGCTGCCGCATGGGCTAAATATGCCGCATCCGGCAAAAAACGGACCAAACGCAAGGCCATGCGGCACAATCCGGCGCTAATGAAAGTCTATGCGGAAAAAATGCAACCGGCGGCAAAAAAAAAAGGGTTGCTTTTTTTCTGCAAAGAGCCGGATTGTGCCGCATTGCAAAAACCGGATGTGTGAAAGCAGCCTAAGCCACAGGTTGTAGTGAAACACACTTTGAACAGCGAGGATCAGGTCATCAGGCAGATAAGAAAAGTAGGAAATGCCAGAAGATATAGAACCAGGAGTGACACGTACAGGAATTAAACATGTACAGGTAGTTTAGGACTTGCAGCAACGTTTTTAGTGTGAAAAAGTCCAGAGAAGAGTTTTTTTATGCTTACAGCAGACAAATGTTTAAACAAGCAATAAAGCAGATTAATAGCTGCTGGTACCAGTGATGGAGCTGGTAAGCTTGTTTGCAGAGAATATACACACTGATGCAGCAGCAACTGTAGTGTTAATAAGTCCAGAGAAGAGTTTTTGCTTACAGCAGACAAATGTTTAATCAAACAATCGAGCAAAGTAATTGCCGCTGGCACCAGTGATAGAGTTTGCAAACTTGTTTGTAGAGAATATACAGTATTTTTCGCTTAATAAGACGCACCGGATTGTAAGACGCACCCCAAATTTAGAGGCGGAAAATAGGAAAAAATAATTTTTAATGTTAAAATGAGGGTCCGTCTTATAGTCCTAGTGTGTCTTATAATATCTCACCGGGGTCAGCGGTGGTGGTGGAGTGGCTCAGGAAGGTCGGAGGAGTCGGTGTCACAGCTCAGAAGGGTCAGTGGATGGAGGGTCAGCAATACTGTAGGCTCGGGGGTGCCGCTATGGCAGGTGCCATTGATCTGCTGGCGGACTGTGGGCTCCATTGAATTGCCCGTGGTTGATGAGATTGACTTCAAGAAAATGGCCGCAGAGGTGTCACGTGCACAGATTGGACTCCACGGCCATTTTCTTAAAGTTCATCCAGTTAACCGCGGGTGATTCAATGAAGCCTGCAGCCTGCTGTCAGATCAATCGCGCCCGCCGCATCGCTGACCTTCCGTCCTGTGACCCTCCTGAGCCGCTCCACTGTAGTGACACCCTCTCCTCCGAGCCCTAAAGGGGGCTTTACACGGTAGCGATATCGCTAGCAATTTGTAGCGATAGCGAGCATGTAAGTACCCGCCCCCGTCGCGCATGCGATTGTTTGTAATCGCTGCCGTAGCGAACATTATCGCTACGGCAGCGTCACACATACTTACCTGGTCAGCGGCGTCGCTGTGACTGCCGAACAATCCCTCCCTCAAGGGGGAGGGATGTTCGGCATCACAGCGACGTCACCACAACGTCACTAAGCAGCCGGCCAATCAAAGCGGAGGGGCGGAGATGAGCAGGACGTAACATCCCGCCCACCTCCTTCCTTCCACATTGGGGCTGGCGGCAGGTAAGGAGACGTTCCTCGCTCCTGCGGTGTCACACATAGCGATGTGTGCTGCCGCATGAGCGATGAACCACAACGCTAAACAACCCTTACCGGTTTTTGAGTTTGGGACGACCTCTCCATGGTGAATGATTTTCACCATTTTTGAGGTCGCTTAAGGTCGCTGGTCAGTGGCACACGCTGCGATATCGTTAATGACGCCGGATGTGCGTCACTAACAACTTGACCCCGACGACAAAACATTAACGATATCGTAGCGTGTAAAGCCCCCTTAAGTATCGCCGACACTGCCTCCTGTGACCCCTCTCCGGTTAGCCATATACAGATTATAAGATGCACCCACATGTTAAAATAGTGTGTCTTATAATCCAGAACATATATGGTACACTCTGATGCAGCAGCATTTGTAGTGTGAATAATTCCAGAGAAGAATTATGCTTACAGCAGATGAAGATTGTGTTGCCGGTCTGAACTTTTAGCTTTAAATAAATTAACAAAAGGGGTGTTAATTACTCTACCACTTCTCCAGCAGCCAAAATCTGCAAGCAAGGTCATCCCAGAACCCAAATTGTGAGATTATGACTAAAACTAATTTGTATACTGTGCATTACCAGTGTATGTAAGGCAAAATATCTTCTATTTTTGCTTCTCTCTCCAGATTTGTGTTCAATTGTTCCAATAGATGAAATGGGTCTCATAGATGTGGCATTGTTTTTCTCGTAAAGATTAATGTTGGTCACCTTTCACCTAATCTACCCAATCAATAAATGGATCAATTCGGCCAGATTGACCGAGAATCAGTCATTTTTCTTTGTCACTGCCCCATGCTTTCATTAATCCTCACCAGACATTGATATTCATTCACATATTCATTCAAGTAGTTAGGCTATTGTAACAATGACACTGCATTGTATTTCACTACCATTATTAAAGTAAATGAACATATATATATATATATATATATATATATATATATATATATATATATATATATATATATATATATATATATATATATATATATATATATATATATATATATATATAAAATCACACACACACATATACGGTGTGTGTGTGTGTGTGTGTGTGTGTGTATGTATGTATGTATATATACACAGTACAGACCAAAAGTTTGGACATACCTCATTCAAAGAGTTTTCTTTATTTTCATGACTGAAAATTGTAGATTCACATTGCAGGCATCAAAACTATGAATTAACACATGTGGAATGAAATACTTAACAAAAGAGTGTGAAACAACTGAAAATATGTCTTTTATTCTAGGTTCTTCAAAGTAACCACCTTTTGCTTTGATTACTGCTTTGCACACTCTTGGCATTCTCTTGATGAGCTTCAAGAGGTAGTCACCGGAAATGGTCTTCCAACAGTCTTGAAGGAGTTCCCGGAGATGCTTAGCACTTGTTGGCCCTTTAGCCTTCACTCTGCGAACCAGCCAACCCCAAACCATCTCGATTGGGTTCAGGTCTGGTGACTGTAGAGGCCAGGTCATCTGGCGTAGCACCCCATCACTCTCCTTCTTAGTCAAATAGCCCTTACACAGCCTGGAGGTGTGTTTGGGGTCATTGTCCTGTTGAAAAATAAATGATGGTCCAACTAAACACAAACCGAATGGAATAGCACGCCGCTGCAAGATGCTGTGGTAGCCATGCTGGTTCTGTATGCCTTCAGTTTTGAATAAATTCCCGACAGTGTCACCAGCAAAGCACCCCCCCACCATCACACCTCCTCCTCCATGCTTCATGGTGGGAACCAGCCATGTAGAGTCCATCCGTTCACCTTTTCTACAAAGACACAGTGGTTGGATCCAAAGATCTCAAATTTGGACTCATCAGACTAAAGCACAGATTTCCACTGGTCTAATGTCCATTCCTTGTGTTCTTTAGCCCAAACAAGTCTCTTCTGCTTGTTGCCTGTCCTTAGTAGTGGTTTCCTAGCAGCTATGTTACCATGAAGGCCTGCTGCATAAAGTCTCCTCTTAATGGTTGTTCTAGAGATAAGAAGGTGTGTCCAAACTTTTGGTCTGTACTGTATATATGTATATATATATATATATATATATATATATATATATATATATATATATATATATTTGTACTGCGTAGAAGTTAATTGCTGCTAATCAATTTCCTTTTATTAAAGGGGTGGTTCACCCATATTTTTTATTGTCTAGTTCGATATTATATTGAGAAACGATGTTTCTCTCAAATACCTTGTGTTGGCAGTAGTGCCTGTGAGAGGCGCTATTGCAGACCGCTGTTCCCTGTCCAGTGACGTCACTGTCAAATGCTGCACACGTCACATCCGTGCAGCCAGCTACATTCCAGACTCTGAGCTGTGAGCGGTGTTTCACTGCTGTCACAGCCCATCTGCTCCCCCCTCCCTCTCTCTCTCCCCCCTCCATCTCTCTCTCCCTCCTCCCCCCTTCCTCTCCCTCCTTCCCCCCTCCCTCTCCCTCCTCCCCCCTCCCTCTCCCTCTCCCTCCTCCCCCCCTCCCTCTCCCTCCTCCTCCCCCCTCCCTCTCCCTCCCCCTCCTCCCCCCTCCCTCTCTCTCCTCCCCCCTCCCTCTCCCTCCTCCCCCCCCTCCCTCTCCCTCCTCCCCCCTCCCTCTCCCTCCTCCCGCCTCTCAGAATACTGCAAGCAAGAGACGTGCTGTGCTGTGAGGGAAGAGGGAGGAGGAGCAGGGAGCAGATGGGCTCAGAATGTAGCCGGCTGCACGGATGTGACGTGTGCAGCACTTGACGGGGACGTCACTGGACTGGGAACAGCGGTCTGCAATAGCGCCTCTCACAGGCAGGTATTTGAGAGAATCATTGTTTCTCAATATACAGTTAGGTCCAGAAATATTTGGACAGTGACACAATTTTGGCGAGTTGGGCTCTGCATGCCACCACATTGGATTTGAAATGAAATCTCTACAACAGAATTCAAGTGCAGATTGTAACGTTTAATTTGAAGGTTTGAACAAAAATATCTGATAGAAATTGTAGGAATTGTACACATTTCTTTACAAACACTCCACATTTTAGGAGGTCAAAAGTAATTGGACAAATAAACCAAACCCAAACAAACTATTTTTATTTTCAATATTTTGTTGCGAATCCTTTGGAGGCAATCACTGCCTTAAGTCTGGAACCCATGGACATCACCAAACGCTGGGTTTCCTCCTTCTTAATGCTTTGCCAGGCCTTTACAGCCGCAGCCTTCAGGTCTTGCTTGTTTGTGGGTCTTTCCGTCTTAAGTCTGGATTTGAGCAAGTGAAATGCATGCTCAATTGGGTTAAGATCTGGTGATTGACTTGGCCATTGCAGAAGGTTCCACTTTTTTGCACTCATGAACTCCTGGTTAGCTTTGGCTGTATGCTTGGGGTCATTGTCCATCTGTACTATGAAGCGCCGTCCGATCAACTTTGCGGCATTTGGCTGAATCTGGGCTGAAAGTATATCCCGGTACACTTCAGAATTCATCCGGCTACTCTTGTCTGCTCTTATGTCATCAATAAACACAAGTGACCCAGTGCCATTGAAAGCCATGCATGCCCATGCCATCACGTTGCCTCCACCATGTTTTACAGAGGATGTGGTGTGCCTTGGATCATGTGCCGTTCCCTTTCTTCTCCAAACTTTTTTCTTCCCATCATTCTGGTACAGGTTGATCTTGGTCTCACCTGTCCATAGAATACTTTTCCAGAACTGAGCTGGCTTCATGAGGTGTTTTTCAGCAAATTTAACTCTGGCCTGTCTATTTTTGGAATTGATGAATGGTTTGCATCTAGATGTGAACCCTTTGTATTTACTTTCATGGAGTCTTCTCTTTACTGTTGACTTAGAGACAGATACACCTACTTCACTGAGAGTGTTCTGGACTTCAGTTGATGTTGTGAACGGGTTCTTCTTCACCAAAGAAAGTATAAAAAAAGAAAAACAAAAAGCCAGCACTAAATGTGCACTCCAGCACTAAACATTCCAAACTGTACTTATTATAAAAAATGTTGAGATTTTTGGCAAAAAATTGCAATTTCTTGAGCTGCTTCGCCACGTCACGGCAAATCTCATTTGAGGCAGTCCTACAGTAAAATATTTTTATAAAATGTGCCATACGGCCTCACATATGAATAGTAGAACTGCTCTTAGCAGCACTCACCTGGTCTATTTCAATCCCGTACCCATGACTGAGTCATGGCTGTGGGCGGGACAGGTCCAAGCAAATGCTGCATGAAGTAAATAGCCTGTGGACAAGGCCTGATAACAATGTGAACAGTCACCAAACGCCAAAATCTAGACAGATGGAATACATCCCAAATTTGGGTGCATAGCAGGTGGAGGTCAGCCACCGACCAATTCAATGAAAAAAAAACAAAAAGCCAGCACTAAATGTGCACTTCAGCACTAAAAATTCCAAACTGTACTTATTATAAAAATTTTTGAGATTTTTGGCAAAAAATTGCAATTTCTTGAGCTGCCTCGCCACGTCACGGCAAAACTGAATGTTTAGTGCTGAAGTGCACATTTGGTGCTGGCTTTTTGTTTTTTCTTCATTGAATTGGTCGGTGGTTGACCTCCACCTTTCTATGCACCCCAATTTGGGATGTATTCCATCTGTCTAGATTTTACCGACACTGCAACCAAAACGCACAAAAGAAGTGACATGTTGCATTTTAGAACGCAGCATTTTGGCAGCAGCCGAAACGCTGCATTCTAAAACGCAACGTGTGGATGGAATTTGCACAATCTTCATAGATTGTGCTAGGGACGCAGGACCCATGCAGCTACGCTGCAGTGCTAAACGCAGTGTAACTGCATGCAAATACGCAACGTGGGCACATAGCCTGAGACTTGTGCGAGTCTCTCGCAAGTGTGGCTCGAGCCAGAGAGTTACAAAACCATTCGAATTCATCCTTCTACAGTTTATTCACAAGTGAAAATCATTTCGGACAATCAACAACTTTCTGTCTCATGTTGTTGTTCATGTCTTGGAGTAGGCTTCAGTTAACATGTGGCTAATTTAGTTTTTACTTCCTCTATGTATAACTGTACATAGCAGCATTTTTTGTACTTCTTAAAGGGAACCTGTCATCAGAAATTTGGCTTTCAACCTAAATGTTTCCCCCTCTGCAGCTCGTGGGCTGCATTCTAGGAAGGTTTCTGTACTTTTTGTGCCCCCTTTTAAACCAAAATAAATACTTTATAAACTTGTACCTTTCTGTTTGAAAATCTTGTAAATCATCCATGGGGGCGGGCAGTGTGGCGTCCGTTGCTGTATCTTACGCCGTCCCCCATGTTCCAAATCATCCCTCATAACGCCGCCCACTGCGCCCGAGGTCCCGTGCACGCCGGGACACATAGTGACGTGGTCGCACGCACGAGAGTATGGGCGGCGCTGTGATAGCATCGCAAGTGCGCGCCCATACTCTCGTGGGCGCGCTCTCCCCTCTGTACGTCGCTCAGATCCTCTGCTTCTCCTGTGCTGTGCTCCTCCCATCTATTTCCTGCTGCAGGGTACGATGGGAAGGAGGTGACGTCGGGCCGGCACAGAACGCTGGAGGCAGTGGGGGAAAGGGCGGGCACGAGAGTATGGGCGGGCACTTGCGATGCAATCACAGCGCCGCCCATACTCTCGTGCCTGCGACCACGTCACTAGGTGTCCCGGCGTGCACGGGACCTCGGGCGCAGTGGGCGGCGTTATGAGGGATGATTTGGAACATGGGGGACAGCGTAAGATACAGCAACGGACGCCACACGGCCCGCCCCCATGGATAATTTACAAGATTTTCAAACAGAAAGGTACAAGTTTATAAAGTATTTATTTTGGTTTAAAAGGGGGCACAAAAAATACAGAAACCTTACTAGAATGCAGCCCAGGAGCTGTAGAGGGGGAAACATTTAGGTTGAAAGCCAAATTCCTGATGACAGGTTCCCTTTAAAGTTCATCTATAACCAAAGTTTAATTGTTGAGTTAAAAGAACTCAGGAAGAGAGAAGTCACAGTTAGACCCTGCCATTAGCCAAGCTCACTGAATGATTCACTGTTAACTCACCTTCATGCAGCAGAGCTGGAAGCGACGCTGGACCATCCTGGATTACGCCGGACATGGAGGGCTTTTTCGGGCTTATAAAATTGGTGAACAAGGCAATTTGTTAGTGTTTTTTTTTCTAATAAAGGATTGTTCGGGTGTGTGTGTTTATTTACTGTAATTTACAGATTAATCATGGAAGGTGTCTCATAGACGCCTGACATGATTAATCTAGGACTTATTGGCAGCTACAGTTAGGTCCAGAAATATTTGGACAGTGACACAAGTTATGTTATTTTAGCTGTTTATAAAAACATGTTCAGAAATACAATTATATATATAATATGGGCTGAAAGTGCACACTCCCAGCTGCAATATGAGAGTTTTCACATCCAAATCGGAGAAAGGGTTTAGGAATCATAGCTCTGTAATGCATAGCGTCCTCTTTTTCAAGGGACCAAAAGTAGTTGGACAAGGGACTCTAAGGGCTGCAATTAACTCTGAAGGCGTCTCCCTCGTTAACCTGTAATCAATGAAGTATATAAAAGGTCTGGGGTTGATTACAGGTGTGTGGTTTTGCATTTGGAAGTTGTTGCTGTGACCAGACAACATGCGGTCTAAGGAACTCTCAATTGAGGTGAAGCAGAACATCCTGAGGCTGAAAAAAAAGAAAAAATCCATCAGAGAGATAGCAGACATGCTTGGAGTAGCAAAATCAACAGTCGGGTACATTCTGAGAAAAAAATTGACTGGTGAGCTTGGGAACTCAAAAAGGCCTGGGCGTCCACGGATGACAACAGTGGTGGATGATCGCCGCATACTTTCTTTGGTGAAGAAGAACCCGTTCACAACATCAACTGAAGTCCAGAACACTCTCAGTGAAGTAGGTGTATCTGTCTCTAAGTCAACAGTAAAGAGAAGACTCCATGAAAGTAAATACAAAGGGTTCACATCTAGATGCAAACCATTCATCAGTTCCAAAAATAGACAGGCCAGAGTTAAATTTGCTGAAAAACCCCTCATGAAGCCAGCTCAGTTCTGGAAAAGTATTCTATGGACAGATGAGACAAAGATCAACCTGTACCAGAATGATGGGAAGAAAAAAGTTTGGAGAAGAAAGGGAACGGCACATGATCCAAGGCACACCACATCCTCTGTAAAACATGGTGGAGGCAACGTGATGGCATGGGCATGCATGGCTTTCAATGGCACTGGGTCACTTGTGTTTATTGATGACATAACAGCAGACAAGAGTAGCCGGATGAATTCTGAAGTGTACCGGGATATACTTTCAGCCCAGATTCAGCCAAATGCCGCAAAGTTGAGCGGACGGCGCTTCATAGTACAGATGGACAATGACCCCAAGCATACAGCCAAAGCTACTCAGGAGTTCATGAGTGCAAAAAAGTGGAACCTTCTGCAATGGCCAAGTCAATCACCAGATCTTAACCCAATTGAGCATGCATTTCACTTGCTCAAATCCAGACTTAAGACGGAAAGACCCACAAACAAGCAAGACCTGAAGGCTTCGGCTGTAAAGGCCTGGCAAAGCATTAAGAAGGAGGAAACCCAGCGTTTGGTGATGTCCATGGGTTCCAGACTTAAGGCAGTGATTGCCTCCAAAGGATTCGCAACAAAATATTGAAAATAAAAATATTTTGTTTGGATTTGGTTTATTTGTCCAATTACTTTTGACCTCCTAAAATGTGGAGTGTTTGTAAAGAAATGTGACAATTCCTACAATTTCTATCAGATATTTTTGTTCAAACCTTCAAATTAAACGTTACAATCTGCACTTGAATTCTGTTGTAGAGATTTCATTTCAAATCCAATGTGGTGGCATGCAGAGCCCAACTCGCGAAAATTGTGTCACTGTCCAAATATTTCTGGACCTAACTGTATGGGCTGCCAATAACTCCTTATTACCCCGATTTGCCAACGCACCAGGGCAAATCGGGAAGAGCCGGGTACAGTCCCAGAACTGTCGCATATAATGTATGCGGCAATTCTGGGCGGCTGCTGACTGATATTGTTAGGCTGGGGGGCTCCCCATAACGTGGGGCTCCCCATCTTGAGAATACCAGCCTTCTGGCTTTATCTGGCTGGTATTAAAATTAACCACAATTATAATTAACCACACGCCGTTTTTTTTAATTATTTATTTATTTATTTTACTGCACAGTATAGACCCGCCCACCGGCTGCTGTGATTGGGTGCAGTGAGACAGCTGTCACTCAGCGTGGGGGGCGTGTCTGACTGTAACCAATCACAGGCGCCTGTGGGTGGGGAAAGCAGGGAATACGAGATTGATTAATGAGCGGCCGGCATATTCAAAGTAGTTGTTGACGCGTATTCTCTGCACAGCTGTTCCTCGCCGCGCTGGTGATCGGGGAGCGGTATGAGCCGGGGGAAGAAAAAAAACGAGCGCCAATATAAGTATGACTGAGAACAGCAGAAAAAAAGGTAAGTATACTGACTTTAATTTAAAAAAAAATAAAAATAAGATCGCTAGGGTAAAAACGCACACGCATGAAACGTGTTGAACACGGACATACTCCGTGTGCGGTACGTGCAGGCACGGACCCATAGACTAAAGCAGGTCCGTGCCTGCGTGATGCCGGCCAAAAACGGACATGTTGTCCGTGTCGAAAAGCGCACACACGTACTTACCACACGGACACACGTTCCGTGTGATTTTACATGTGAGTGCCATCTACCATTGAATAACATGGGTCTCCGTGTGTACGTGTCTCCTGTACGTGCAAATACGTACCGCACACGTACAAACTAAACGGATGTGTGTTGCGGGTCATACATAGAGGCTGTGGAAGAAAAACTGTCCAAGATTATTAATGAAACCCTTCTGCAGCAATGATTTTTTTTTGTTGTTGTTCCTCCCCCCAAAAAAAAAAACAAAACAACAACAACAATTCATCCTGCAGCTGGCTATGAACGATGATGCATAGAGGCTGTGGAAGAAAAATAAAACAGTCCAACATTGTTAATATTTTGCAACAATGATTTTTTTGTTTCCCCTCCCTGCTCCCCGAAAAGAAAACAAAAACCACAACTCCTCCTAGCCAGGCTCGCTGACTGATTGTCTGTTAACTCATCCTGCAGCTAGCTATGGACGATGATACATAGAGGCTGTGGAAGAAAAACAAAACAGTCCAATATTATTAATGAAACCTTTTTGCAACAAAGATTTTTTTTCTTCCACCCCCCCCCCAAAAGAAAACAACTTCTCCTAGCCAGGCTCGCTGACTGACTCACTGTTAGCTCATTCTGCAGATGGCTATGGTCCATGATACATAGAGTCTGTGGAAGAAAAACAAAACAGCCCAATATTATTAATGAAACTGTTTTGCAATAATGATTTTTGTTTTCCCACCCAGAAAAAAACAACAACAACTCCTCCTCCTAGCCAAGCTCGCTGACTGATTCACTGTTAGTCCATACTCAGCTGCAGAATGAGCTATGATATATAGAGGCTGTGGAAGACAAGCAAAACAGTCTGACATTATTACTGAAACCCTTTTGCAACAAATATTTTTTTGTTCCCTCCTTCTCCTAGCCAAGCTCGCTGACTGATTCTCTGTTAACTCATCCTGCAGCTAGCTATGGACGATGATACATAGAGGCTGTGGAAGAAAAACAAAACAGTCCAATATTATTAATGAAACCTTTTGCAACAAAGATTTTTTTTGTTCCAACCCCCCCCCCCCCCCCCCAAAGAAAACAACTTCTCCTCCTAGCCAGGCTCGCTGACTGATTCACTGTTAGTTCATCCTGCAGCTAACTATGTGCTTTGATACATTAAGGCTTTGGATGACTGAGGCTACTTTCACACATCCGGTTTGAGCAGTGCGGCTCAATCCGGCTGTGAAACCTATGCAATGGATGCGGCGAAAACACCGCATCCTTTGCATAAGTTTTTACATGCGGCCAGTCCATTTTTTTCCGGTTGTGGCATGCTACTGAGCATGCGCAGTGGAAGAAACCGCATGCGGCGGCCAGATGCGGTTATTTCCGCATCGCGCCGCATCCGGCGTCCATAGGCATGCATTGAAAAATGCGCCGCAGCGGACGGATGCGGCGCGATGCTGTTTTTTTGCCGGAGCAAAAAACGTTGCAGGGAACGTTCTATCCGGCCGCGGCATCGGCTAAATCTGCCGCATGCGGCAAAAACCGGACCGAACCCAAGCCCATGCGGCACAATACGGCACTAATGTAAGTCTACGCAAAAAAAAACCGCAACCGGCGGCAAAAAAACGGTTGCGGTTTTTTTTGTTCCCCCCCCAAAAAAAAAAACAACAACCCCAGCAACTCATCCTATTAGCAAGGCTTGCTGACTGATTCACTGTTAACTCATTCTGCAACTAACTATGTACTATGATACATAGAGGCTGTGGAATTAAAACAGTCCAGCATTATTAATGTAACCTTTTTGCAATAATTATGTTTTGCCTCCCCCCTTCCACTGAAGTGTACACATCCTGTAAAACATAAAATTCTGACCACCTGCAATCGCCACTAGAGGGCGGTTATGAGCCTGCTGAATACTGCTTATATTTTGACAGTCTGTAGTTATCTCACATGCTCCCTCTAGTGGTGGCTGCAAGAAGCAGAATGTTGTGATTTCGTAGGATTAGGAAATCTTTGTCAAAAAAAATTGAGCTCCTGCCACCCTTTAAAAGCTTGAAAAATAATTAATCAGTAGAAACTTTGGGATTTAAAACGACATTAAGTTACAAGGTGGAAATTCACTTTTTGGTAGGCAACTTTAGCAGTGTAAATTGGGTTATAACTTTTAATGCACTCACGCATTTTGGGATTTAAAGAGAAAAAAAAACCTATTGTAATTACAGCAAAGAAAAATCCACTTTTGGACTCGAATATCTTTCCTTCCGCTTATCGGAGACTACATTTTATACGTGGGTTTAATTTAAAATTGATGCCGCGCGGAGCTTTGACAAGCGTTTTAATAATATACACATGCCTGATAAATGCTCAAAGCTTTGCAAATGTTAAATATTTTAGCAGGCAGCTTGTGCAGTCAGTGAGCGCTCCACTCCTGCCGGCGTCCTGGGCCGACATCGTGCGTCCTATCTGAAAGTAGACAATTGTGAATGACATCGATATCACTTACAAGATTGATTTTTGATCTATGTGATATATTGCAATATTTTCTTTGCTTTAAGAAAACCTAAAATAATGATGAGATAATAGCCAGAGTGCTCAGTGAGGGGAGTGTTGGGGTCTTCCGCTTTCCATTCAAAGCCAAAATCCCCCTTTAAAGGGAACATGTCACCAGATTTGGGGCCTAATCTGTGGCCACCACAGTGGGCTCTTATATACGGCATTCTAACATGCTGTATATAAGAGCCCAGGCCGCTGTGTAGAATGTAAAAATCACTTTATAATACCTAAGGGACTCTGCGGTGCAGACTGGTCAGATGGGTGTCTTTGTTCTCCGATACCAGTGCCTCCTCTTTCGGCCATCTTTGTCCTCTTTCTTCTGAAGCTTGGGTGCATGACCCGTCCTACGTCATCCACAGGCATTGAGGTCCTGCACAGGCGCACTTTGATCTGCCCTGAGCAGGGCAGATCGAAGTATTGTAGTGCGGCTGCACACAACCTCAATGCCGGCTAGTGTGGATGACGTAGGACGGGTCATGCACCCAGGCTTCAGAAGAAGGAGGACAAAGATGGCCGAAAGAGGAGTCACAGGTGTCTCCGTCCTCCGGGTGCGGCGACTCCTCTTTCGGCCATCTTTGTCCTCCTTCTTCTGAAGCCTGGGTGCATGACGCGTCCTACATCATCCACACAGGCTGGCATTGAGGTTATGTGCAGGTGCGTGTGGATGATGTAGGACGGGTCATGCACCCAGGCTTCAGAAGAAGGAGGACAAAGATGGCCGAAAGAGGAGTCACAGGTGTCTCCGTCCTCCGGGTGCGGCGACTCCTCTTTCGGCCATCTTTGTCCTCCTTCTTCTGAAGCCTGGGTGCATGACGCGTCCTACATCATCCACACAGGCTGGCATTGAGGTTATGCGCAGGTGCGTGTGGATGATGTAGGACGGGGTCATGCACCCAGGCTTCAGAAGAAGGAGGACAAAGATGGCCGAAAGAGGAGTCGCCGCACCCGGAGAACGGAGACACCCATCCAACCAGTCTGCTCCGCACCGCCCCTTAGGTGAGTATTATAAAGTGATTTTTACGTTTTACGCAGCGGTCTGAGCTCTTATATACAGCATGTTAGAATGTTGTATATAAGAGCCTAGTGGTGGTGGCCACAGTTTATAGTCGCCAAATCTGGTGACAGGTTCCCTTTAAAAAAAAAATGTAAAATTTAAACCACCCCTCTTTTCCCACATTTAAAAATTAAGAAAAAAAAAATGCGGTACTCACATTTGTTATAAGTCCAATCTATCAAAATATAAAATAATAAGCCTGATCCATAAATGGCGTAACTAGAAAAAAAAATCAAAATGTCAAAAAAATACTTTTTTTTTTTTAAATAAAACAGGGCAACAGGTCCATTCTTTTTATCATCTTGGTGCTTTTTACGGCAATATGCGCTCCCCAAAAAGAGGAGAAAGATGATGGGAATGTACCCTAAGACTGCCCGTACCCGTACTGCTCAGAAAGGAACTTTTAAAAATAAAGAAAAATGCCTATAAATGCAGAGAAAAATAAATAAAAATATTTGTAAGTGTAATATCTTAGAAACTTTGGTTCAAAGTATTGGATGAAAGGACATTTTAAAACATTTTCCGAGATTAGACGTTCCCTTACTTTTCGGTAGAGATGCGGGGGATGGGGTCAGGCCATCTATTCAGGTTGATTGACCCTTGGGTGGCAGACATTGAATCCTGACTACAAGGATCAATGCAGTCATTTGCGGTTTTCTAATGGTAGAATGTACCTAATTTCATTACCATCCAAATGAGCAGCTCGTGAGATAATGTACAGAGTCAGCAGAAATGCGCTGGCGTGTTGTGTGACACCATTCGGCGATCTTCACCCAGTACACCAGACTGTGGACTGGTGAGCTATATGTGTGGCCAAGCTGGATACATATCATAAGTGTTCTCTACACAGGATCAAAAGAAATCTATCATTTCTGTTCCCTGTTCCGTGATACTTGAATGTTCGCTGGCAGAGCATAAGAGGGCGAGGAGGTAATGTAAAGCACCACACCAGTGTTTTGGGTTTTTTTTTTCCCATCGCCGGAGTGGTGCTTTTAATCTAAGGGGCACTTTGCACACTACGACATCGCAGCTGCGATGTCTGTGGGGTCAAATCGAAATCCGGCGTCGCAGTCGATATCGTAGTGTGTAAATCCTTTATGATACGATTTAAGGAGCGCAAAAACGTCCAAATCGTATCATCGGTGCAGCGTCGGTCATTTCCATAATTTCGGAAGGACCGATGTTACGATGTTGTTCCTCGTTCCTGCGGCAGCACACATCGCTGTGTGTGAAGCCGCAGGAGCGAGGAACATCACCTTACCTGCGTCCTGCGGCTCACGCCGGCTATGCGGAAGGACGGAGGTGGGCGGGATGTTTACGTCCCGCTCAGCTCCGCCCCTCCGCTTTTATTGGCCGCCTGCCATGTGATGTCGCTATGACGCCGCATGACCCGCCCCCTTAATAAGGAGGCGGTTCGCCGGCCAGAACGACGTCACAGGGCAGGTAAGTGCATGTGAAGCTACGCCAACTATCACCATGATATTGCAGCTGCGACGGGGGCGGGGACTATCGCGCTCAGCATCGCAAGCATCGGCTTGCAATGTCATAATGTGCAAAGTGTCCCTAAGTCCCCTGGCCCCGGTCTCATACTCACGCTTCCACGTTTTAACCTTTTATCAGCACCACTTTGAACCCGTGGCGCCATCTTATAACTTCTGACTGGCTGGAGCTAGAAGTTATGTGAAAAGGTCTCGAAACAAGTCTATGAGAGCCAGAACGAGGCTGTCATAGAGTTGCACACTTATGTTTTAAGCTATGACTGCAGCAGGGCAAAGCAAAGTGAGCCAGCTCTGTGTCTGCGCAGACGCAATATTTTCCATGTCTATATGGATGATGCAGGAGGCATCATCCATGTCAGACAGAGAAAAAAGACGTCAATCAGCGGCACAGAGGAGGGTTAGATGCTGCAGCAAAAATGCCCATCAGACCGAACCGCCAGGATTTATATCTAGTGCGGTAGAGTATAAAAAGGTTTTTGGTGGACTTACAGGGGGAGTTAGGGGTCAAAAAAAAACTTTATGAAAAGCAGTACAGGCGCTGCTGAAGGTGGTAGTCTTAGTTCACACATTAAAAAATCTTGTTACAGGATCCCTTTAATAACACTTTGTACAAAAGGTTTTGTTGGTGATGAAGCTTCAAGACACCTCCTGTATGGAGAAATTAGTGGCATGCATTGCTCAGGTGGGAATTTGACCCATTTATCCACACACTCTTCACATCCTGAAGGTCTCGTGGTCTCTTTCTATGAACTCTGAGCTTTAGTTCCTTTCAGAAATTTTCTATAGGATTCAGCTCCGGAGATCGGCTCGGCCATTCTAGCAGCTTTATTTTCTTTCTCTGAAACCCATTGAGAGTTTCCTTGGCTGTGTGTTTTGGATTATTTGGGTTTCTAATCTACCAGGATTCATCATCCTGGTAGATGGCAGCAGATTTTTATCAGGAATGACTCATTACATTTGTCCATTTATCTTTCCTTCAATTATATGAAGTTTGATAGTGCCGGATACTGAAAAATAGCCCCACCCCATGATGTTCCCATCTTCAAACTTCACTTTTGGTATGTTTTTTTGAGGGTGATTTGCCTTTTGGTCTCCAAACATGGTGTGTATTATGGCATCCAAAGAATTCAATTTTGGTCTCAGCTCACCCAACCATATTCTTCCAGCCTTGTCTAAATGTTGTTGAGCAAACTTTAAGCTTTAACCTGCTTTTTGTTCAGCATTGCATGGTGAGTGTGCATACAGGAGCGTGCATACAGGACAGGGAGACTGATTTCTTTTAAACAATTGTACCTGCTGATTCTAGGTCTTTCTATAGCTCTCCACAGGTGGTTATTACTTCTTGGACAGTTCTTCCGATAATTGTTTTCACTCCTCTGCCTGAAATCTTGCGGACAGCACCTGGTCATGGACTATTTATGGTGAAATAATGTTCTTTCCACTTGAGGGTTATGGCCTCATCAGTGCTCACTGGAACCTTCAATAGTTTAGAAATTCTTCTGTAACCAATGCTATCAATATGTGTGGCAACAATAATGTTACAAAGGTCATGGGACAGCTCACTGGTTTTACCCATCATGAGATGTTTCTTGTGTGGCACCTTGGTAATCAGAAACTTTTTTTTCATAGGCCATTAGTTGAAGCAGCTGATATTGTTTGTCACCAAGTGGCAGAATTGTTTTCTAATTATCGAAAGATTTCAGCTGCATGACTTTCCATGACTTTTCACACTTCTCTTTCTTCATATGTTCAGTACTTTTATCCCTGTGTGATTTCTCATTATTTCACATAATTTATGGACATCTATAATTTGATTTCTTTGCCTGTGTGGATTGGATGGGTTGTTATTGACATTTTGTGAAAAATCTTGTCAATAGGACCTTTGGAAATATATTTTACTTAGAAAATTGGTGATGTGTTCCATACTTACTTCACCCGAGGACTTGTTACGGTGTGTCAAGATGGAAAGCTCAAACATGGGTTTCCTACACAATACAAAGAAGACAAAGATATTGATTACTGTCAGGTATGACCGGGACACATCTGAAATGGACAGCGATGAACTGAAAGTTGTAAAGGACTTCAACCTGCTTGGATCAAAGATCACTCAAGATGCAGCGATGACACCAGAAATCAATTGGAGAATAGCTATGGGAAAATTAAATATGAAGTCACTGGACATGGTTCTCAAATCAAGGAACATTTTACTGGTGATGAAGACACGGATTGTACATAGTCTGGTCTTTTTTGTACTCACATATAGATGCAAAACCTGGACGATAAAGAAACAAGACAGAGAAGGATCAATGTTTTTGAAATTTGCTGGAGAACAATGTTATCAATATCATGGATGGCAAAAATATAAACAAATCGATTTTGGCACAAATCAAGCCAGACATGTCACTCGAAGCAAGGATCACCAAGCTACGACTTGCCTACTTTGGACAGATTCTATGAAGAGACCAATTACTGGTGAAGGACATCATGGTCAGAAACGTAAAAGGAACAAGGCAAAGAGGAAGGCCAGCAACCAGATATCTTGATTCTATCAAGATAACGATGGAGAAGACCTATCTAGGCTTACACCAGATCGATCTTCCTACATCAAACGTTCATCCATCAAGTCATCATGGCTCGAAATTGAGCAAAAGGCTGTTAAAAGAAAAAGTAGCAGGATCGTTTTCAAGGTGATAATTTTGTATAGTCCAAAAATGATGCTATAAATATCCACATGGCCCTTGGCAGAAAAAAATAAATCTTTACCTCTGTTTTAGCGTAGCCTCTTTGGGTCAAACTATGAATTTGTGTGTTGTGTTTTTGGGTTTTTTTTGTTCTTTTCGCCAAACTAATTCATCTGAGCAGTTTTTCTTATCCTGGAAAATTCACCTATTCTGTGATGGAGTAAAGACAGGAGGGAGCACGAAACTGATAATTTCCACCCACTATTTTCTCTGTGAAGACGGTGGCTCGCCACATATCCGGATGTATCGGTGTAACGAGCTGTGGCTGCTTACAGGAGGTGTTGATGACAGAGGAACCTACCCCGAATTGTGTGTCTGTTGCCGACTCCTTCAGATAGCACCAGCACCTCCCAAGGAGGCAACATCAATCAGAATGAGGAAACGGCTCATAATGTAAATTGCGGGGGCTGACTACTTCAGACAGCACCAGCTCCTCGCAAGGAGGCAACATCAATCAGAATGGGGGACCTGCAATTGAGGGAATGTAATGGTGCACTAAGCCAATAGCTATTCTTTGGGTGCAATGAAGCCCCTGCGTTTGCATATGGAATAAAAGAAATGTTTTTAAAGTGACCACTATAATTAAATATGTAGAGAATGTATATATTTATGAGGCTCAAAGTCCTCTTTCTAACTGTTTAAAGGGAACCTGGCTTCTCCCAGGAGGAATAAGGTTTATTGTCTCCTAGTAGCAATGATTTCATGAATGTGTCCAGACAGCATTGTAACATTATTAATCTGAAGAATAACCCTATATCTGTACTTTAATAGCATTTGGGAACAGGCCAGGTTACCTATAATTAGTTAAATATTCATTTTGGGGGTAATGAGATTTTCCATGACTGAGATATTGATGACCTTTCCTTAGTGAGGGTCCTAACTATCAGATCGGTGGCTAGTGTTGAGCGAGTTGTTGACTATTCGTACTCGCCATGCTGTTAGCGAGTACTGTCCGCTACTCGCATATTTGTTATGAGTATTGGGCGCAATGTAAGTCAATGGGAAATACTCGCTAAGTAGCGAGTAACCTGAAAGCCATACTTTTTGTGTGAGTAGCAAATAGTACGGCTTTCGAGTTTCTCGCTACTTGGCGAGTATTTTCCATTGACTTACATTGCGCCCAATACTCGTAACAAATATGCGAGTAGCAGACAGTACTCGCTAACAGCATAGCGAGTACGAATAGTCAACTACTTGCTCAACACTAATCGGTGGACTTTGAATACCTTGCACCCCCAAAGATCAGCTGATATGTGGTGCCACAACCACCAGACAATGTACAAGTCACAGAGAATCTGGGTGACAGAAGATGGACCTCTAAGCTGACCCTCAAACTAAGGACCCTAAGCTGTCCCTTATCCCAGAGGTAAGCTTGATGGTAGCTAGGTCTGGGCCTCCAGCGTGTCCCTAACTCCTGTTTAAGTACTGATCTTACACCCCCTCTCCCCCTCACCCCAGAAGAGGGCGGCGTGAAACAGAGTTCGACATCACCATGACAGCTAGAGAGTGCAAAGCCGAACACCGCATGACAGTACAGATCCGGAACACCACCGCTCTGTAAGTTTGTAGTGTCTATTCTCAGGTATTGCATATAGTTGTATTTTTTGGAGCGCACCACCAATCACAATAGTAAAAGCGGGTGCACCCTGATGCGGTGTGCAAAGCTAGGAAAATTGGAGAGAGAAAGAACACTGCATATACATCAGGGGCACACCAGACACAATATAAGTCGTAATATACAAAAGCTTTATTCAACACACTGGATAAAAACACTTAAAAAGACATGAAGAACATCACACTCAGAGCTGAGCTAAACCCAGATGTAACCATGGCCATGGTGAACAATGAACAAGACTACAATTATCCTGTTAAACATATATGCTAATACATACATGGAATGAAAACCTGTGTAAAACCACAATATGTAGCTCTAGGTTGCAAAAAATGACCAGAAGGAATGTGTATATTATACAGTAGCTGGTACATACACAAAAATATAACTATACGGTACAATAAGGATGCAACATCAAATGAGGGGCGGCGCTTGCGTGGAGGATACAATGGTATATAAGCAATGGCGTAAATATATTGGTACACCTGGGGTAAAGCAGAAGAGGATTGTATGTATCTATAAATAGATAATAAGTGGTAACCTGCCTACAAGCGACTATGCACTATGACATGCACCATAAAGATGCCCAGGCAGGGTACTAGGCCCCAACAACACAGAGTGTGGTGGTCAGAGGGGGAGAAAAGGGGGGGGGGGGGCACTTGGCAAAAATGGTCAAGGAGCAATACCCGTAGACCTTGGTTGAGAGGTCATAGGGCAAAGATGGTATAATGCCCAAGTAGGCCAGTGACGGCAATGTATGGGGAAAAGAGAGGTATATACAGTATTAGGCCCGTTTCACACGTCAGTGAAAAACAGTGACGTTTTTCACTGGCGTGTAAAACACGCACATGTCCCTGCGTGTGCCGTGATTCACGGCACACGTGGGTTGTCTAAGTGCAATCCGGGCTCCGTTCTCCGTGGCCCGTGATTGCACTTAGAAAACTACACACCTGTGCGCGCTCCCGCTGTCCATGGTGCTGATCGCTCCCGCGGTGCAGCATCCGGCCGGCTGTGACCCCCGCAGCAGCTGCTTCCGGGTCGGCTGTGTCGTGCATCATGAATATGCGCGACAGTAATCAGCCGGCTCAGAAGCAGCCGGCAGAACGGGCTGCAGAGGACATCGCTGGACGCCGGGTGAGTTAAAATGTTTTTTATTTTAAAAGCACATTTTTTTCTGGCACGTGTTTCACGGACCACACCACTGCGTGGTCTGTGGAACATCAGTGATGCCAGAAAAAAATGGACATGTCTCCGTGCAGCAATCACGGACACGCGGGTACGCTGCACGGAGACACGTGCAGTGAAAAATCACTGACGTGTGAGCAGACCCATTCATTATAATGGGTCTGCGTATGTCAGTGATTCTGGTACGTTTAAAAAAAAGCACAAACGTCCCAGAATCACTGACGTGTGAAAGGGGCCTTACACAAAGAGAGACTAGCAAGTCCCTGGCGCAGAGTGATCGTTACACCCTCATGTATGCCGTGACGAGTTCCCAGACAAGAACCCCTATGAATGGAAGGGGCACAGAGCCAGATTGCAGATTAACAAGTGCCCATAACACCCTCAAAAACATAGATACCAGAAATTGTCCACCCGGATAGCCATAGCAAGAACCAGCCCTAGAGCATGAGCGGGTGTAAGTAGAAAGAGCACAGGGTCCAGAAAGCACCATGGGCCAGGTGGGTAGACAAGTACAGCTCAGAGTGGGTGGCCCATGGGTGGGTGGGTCATAGTGCATAGTCGCTTGTAGGCAGGTTACCACTTATTATCTATTTATAGATACATACAATCCTCTTCTGCTTTACCCCAGGTGTACCAATATATTTACGCCATTGCTTATATACCATTGTATCCTCCACGCAAGCGCCGCCCCTCATTTGATGTTGCATCCTTATTGTACCGTATAGTTATAATTTTGTGTATGTACCAGCTACTGTATAATATACGCATTCCTTCTGGTCATTTTTTGCAACCTAGAGCTACATATTGTGGTTTTACACAGGTTTTCATTCCATGTATGTATTAGCATATATGTTTAACAGGATAATTGTAGTCTTGTTCATTGTTCACCATGGCCATGGTTACATCTGGGTTTAGCTCAGCTCTGAGTGTGATGTTCTTCATGTCTTTTTAAGTGTTTTTATCCAGTGTGTTGAATAAAGCTTTTGTATATTACGACTTATATTGTGTCTGGTGTGCCCCTGATGTATATGCGGTGTTCTTTCTCTCTCCAATTTTCCCAGGTATTGCATATAAGCTCCACTGATGGTGAATGTGGTTGGAGCTGCAGAACTCAAGAACAAGTTTGCATTTAGACAGTTTTACTAAATCTTCCACAATGGGTTACCTGTTGCATGTCCACTTACAATAGGAAACGTGTAATAACAGCTCTTGAATACACAATAAAAAGTCTAGAATGTCAGACTTTCATTATTATGTTCATGTGATGCACAAGATGGAACACTAAAGCTTTTTTCATAGGTGGCGGTATTATTACGTATGTCATTAGCACTCCCCTTCTGTGCATATTAAGACCCTATCCAGGCTTCAGTTGACGAACCTAAAGGTATTACACTTATTAATTTCTATACAGGTGGGAAGAATTGTTCTCTTTTTGTGGAATGATATCATGTATCTGAATTGGCTTTTTACTTCAAGATCCATTGAAGTTCTAGAAATCCCCCATGGCAAGAAGAGAATGATGGGTCAATTTCAATTATGGTGAAATACTTGCACATCTTCAGCCCCCCGCGCCTTCTGAATTATGATCGCCTTCTGCTTTAGATTTAAACTCGTGAATCACCTCTACCTCAGGGGGCTTTGGTCTCTGATTTCAGCTTTGTCATCCGTTGGAAAAACAATTGAGTAAAAGGATGAAAGTTTATCTTTAAAGAAAGGTCTAGAAGTGCAAGGAGAGAAAGTCACACAGGCAACTATTGTTCCATTGTTACCTAAGTGAATATTCGCTCTTTATTTAAACAAAATACGTTAAAAATTCCACACTGACTTATTTCATATTATATCTTTATTGCAGTTGGAGCTCTGTTGTACTGATACAGAGCTCCAAATCCCCTGCTGAGTTATAGATCTAAACTTTACACTGTCTTCTGCTGAAGGCACCTGAAATGGGCATATGAGTATCAGAAGTGGATCATGGACAAATTAAAGAAAGTGGCTGTCACGGGGTATGTAATGACGGTACAGGGGCCCCTACACTGGCACTCAGACTCGAGACCCTGCATTGTCCCTTATCTCAGGGTAGGCTTGATGGTAGCCAAGTCCGAGCTCCCAGCATGACCCTAACACCTGTCTGAGCTCTGATCTTACTCCACCTCTCCCCCAACCTTGGGGCGTGCCAGAAAAACACTATAACAAAACCCCACAGAAATGACACGGACAAGGGTGAACGAAAACTCGTACACACTGCACTCAAACACAAAGGAGAGACAATATGTGTACAGGGGAATAAAGAAAAGGGAAGGAAGTAAACAAACAAAAGGGGAACTTCCACACCACTCAAAATTGCACCACAGATCACCATAAACAGGATCATCACTAAGACTGGAATCGCTGGAGCTATGCTGAAGCTATTATCGGCACATACAGGAAGAAATCCTTAAATAGGAAGGAGACAGCTGCTTGTTGTAATTAGCAACCTGAGCTTCTAGTTACTGCTCACCAGTCTGCAGGAATTAACTCCTGCAGGGTTGAAGACCAGTGAACCTGAATCAGCCAATAGCCCAGCTCTGCCTGAACAATTATGAAGCCTGAGGTTGCTTGTAGTATGGACAGAGTCTGATGCCACCATGCCACCAAGTGCGTGCAGAACCAAACATCGAATTACAGTGGCCTGGTATGATTTCATTTTTATTCCCAACATGTGGACAAATGGTTGCATGTGCATCACTTTTCTGGATAAGAGATGGCTCTGTGGATGAAGACAAACTAGTAGCGGCAATGTGATGCTCAATGGGAACCTTGAGTCTTGATATCATGAAGATGTCATATGTACCACCTACCTAAACATTGTACAGACCAAGTACCTCCATTCCTGTCAGCCATGTTCCCTAATGGCAATGCTCCCTTTCATCTGGATAGTGCCCCATGTTTCCATGTAAGAAAAAAATTGAATGGTTTGAGGAACATAAAATAGATCAAGATGATGACTTGTCTCCACTTTCTGCACATCTCAATCCGATCGATCATTTCTGGGATGTGATGGACAATGGTGTCTATGAAGTCCCCTTCGTGCAGCACATGAAGGATCTTTTACAAACCTCTTAGTACTGGATACCACAGGACACCTTCAAAGGTCTTATGTGGTCCATATCTCGAAAGGTCAGAGCTATTTTGGTGGCAAGAGAAGAACCTCCATAATGTTAAGTGGGTGGTTTTAACGTTGTGCCTGATTGATATACTGTATATTATAATACTACTAATATAGACACACTTTATACCAAATTTATCAATCCTCCTGAAAAAAAAGAGACCTGGTCTCCCGAAGTAGCTGTAAATCTTAAAGATGCCATCTAAACCCCCTGAAACTAGCATGTTTGGAAGATTTTCTGTGCCTGAGATCATTACTCCTAATTTTCATTTGTGCTTTCAATGGGGCATGGAACAGGGCAAGGCTCCAAAATGGGGTAATGATCAACGGTGAACAATTTGAGCACACTCAACCCCTTGTTAGAAGGACAAACCAAAAAGTTGGCAAATATTCCTATATTATACCGGCTAATATACCGGCTAACATTTTGTTAGTTGTACCTACAACTTAAAAACACTTTGCTATCTTCTTATAGCCTCCTCTCACTTTGTGGACCTCCACCATTTTTATTTTCAGAGTGCTAGGCAGCTGATGTTTTTTGGTGCTAGGTTAGCGGAGGCTAGGTTTTTTTTTTTTTTAAAGCTGTGAAATTTGCATCACTTGGACTTTCCGAATGATGATAGTGAACAAGCCATAACCCTAACAGGCTAATCAACGTCTGAAACGGTCAAAGTTAATGAATACAAAAATCTCAAAGGGTGCCAAAACTTTTGCATCAGCCAAGTTTCCTTTTTTTAAATTTTAAATTGTAAAAGATTAAATGTTTTGGTTTTTTTTTTTGCCTAAAATACAAAAGAAATGTCATCATCAATTTTATTCTTTTTAGAGATTATCTCATTTTTAACTTGCTTAACTGTTCACAATAACAGTAATCTTGACCAGAGGTGCTCAAACTTTTGCATGGCACTGTACCCTATAGTCTAATGATTAATATTCCCAAAAAGTTTCTTTTAGACCAGGGAACAAGTAGCGTTCGCAAGCTATAAGATATTTTTCTCCTTTTATATTCTAAAAAGTAATTAAAAGTACAAATCATTAAAAAAAATTAAGAAATTTAATATTTTTGAAATTTTTCTCTCATTGGCCTGAAGTTGAAACCGGACATCTGTAAACAAAGCCTATCTCTCTCTTGTTTGGACAAGTTTTCACTATTCGGGTTTTTGTTTTGATGTTACTCGGCTGACAAAACTGTCAAGGGACTGTGGACAGCTCATCTAGACCAAGGCATCATTGTCACCAAACATGCAATGCAAAGTAGTGTATCCCAGAGGAGTCCATTTAGCTGTCAGTCCTGGCGTCTCTCCGGGGATCGTCACAACACCGCGCTTTCTATTTGATTACACTGTGTACCAGTTTTACATGTCGACACGGGATGTGCAGCCTGTATGATAGTACAAAACAAAAATAATAATAAAAAAAAGAAAACATATCTACATTAAAAAATTAATCCACTCCAACCCCCTCAAATATTTTTGTAAATTTTTACAATAATTTTTTTTAATAAAATCATATTGAAAGACGCTATATACTGTATCTATGTGATTGCGCACCCTAGAGGAGATTGAGTGCCCCTCCAACTACGCACATGGAGAAAATACCACGAAGGTCTGATTTTTATCACTAGGATGTTTTTCACTGTTCATGACCAAACACCCTTCCTTTTTTAATCCATACGTGGGTTTCCTTTTTTTATTTTTTTTTTAACCCCTACCCACCAAATCCTGTTTTTACCTTCCTGACTAGGCCAAATTTTTCAATTGGGACCAGTGTTACCTTACAAAGTAATAACTCTGGAACGCTTCAAGTTATCCCACTGATTCTGAGATTGTTTTATTTGTGAAAAGTTGTATTTCATGACAGTAGTACATTTTGGTCGATATGATTTGTATTTAGCCATAAAAAATACCTAAAACCTGTAAAAAAAAAAAAAATCATAATTTTTCTGTAGCACTGGCTTCCCTGCGTTCCCGCTCTCCTCGCAGGGATGCGCGCTTACTCACCACTGCGGCCAGCTCTCACCATGTGTCTCTGCATCTCCTCGCTCTTCAGCATAACATATGCGCTCCCTGCTTCCTCCTCCCGGGGCCTGTGCACGTGGCACAAGTCTTTCGGTAGTGTTCTTTAGGAACGCGCGCGTCGCTGCCCTTTTTCTTAAAGGGCCAGCGTGTCACTCCCAGGAAGTGCCTATCTCTGAGAGATACTGGGAACATAAAGCACTCTCCCACTAGGGGAGGTGCCTGATCAACATGTTTAGTTATTTAGTGGTTCGGCACCCTAGCCAGCTAGTTGTCAGGTCCCCTTGTCCGCTGTGCTTCTGTTACAGTGTACTACATCCCTGCCTGTCCAACCCATCCGTGCCTACAGCTCAGCTACCCCGATAGTCCTTGCTATACCAGACTGTGCCTGTCCATCCAGGCCATGCCTCCAGCCTCAGCTACCCCAGTAATCCTTGTTGCAATAGCGACTGTGCCTGTCCAACCCGACCAAGCCTCCAACCTCAGCTACCCTGGTAGTCCTTGCTATACCAGAGACTGTGCCTGTCCACATTGGCCGTGCCTACAGCCTCAGCATGTCTGCTCCTGTGTCCGCCCTTGCCCTGGGGGTCAGCTGCCACAGTCATGGTCTCTGCCCTGGGATTGGAACCTGGCATCCGCCTCGTGGTGGGAGCTTAGTCAAGCCCTTCCCACTAAAGGGTAAGCACGGGGTCTTCCTGTGGTCATACTGTATAAAATACTTAATAAATAATATTTTAATAATATTAATAATATTATAATATAATATAATAAATACATTTAGAATAATATTAAAAAAATAAATAATATTTTAAGAATATATTTTTCGTTGTTAGACTGGTTAAAATTTTAGCATTCATTTTGCATTTTTCTAGTGAAATGTACAAATCCTATTTTTTTTTAGAGACCACTTCACTTTTGAAGAGACTTGAAGACACAATTTTACAGCACATGGATGGGTAGGGAGCTGCTATTAGGGCAAATATGCGTCTGCTAATATGTCAAGATCGCATATTCTAGGTGACAGGTTTTCCCTTTAAACATTTATATAGGGGGCTCAACCCCAATAACATTCGTACCCGGCTTATATCTTAATGTTATAAGTAATAATGCGGAACCTATAAATATCCCCCTTATTTGTACGTCGTTAATATTGATGTCAAGGTCATCCACCTCCACATTAGATCGCAATCTCCAGTGTGTGATCAAATTGTGATGATTCACCGCTGGGAAATTGGCATTAAATTCTGGAGGGAATGAAGAACGGACTGTAATCTTTCAATCTGTAATTATTTTCTATATAAACGGCTAATAGATATTACAATTACTCCCAACTAAGTGTATTTTTTTATTTTTTTTTTGCAAAAATCTGATTAACATGACGGTAAGAAGTGAATAAGATGTCATTATAAAAAGTCCAAATCCTATAGAAGCAAAAATGACAATGCTAAAGCCTTGTAATATCGTGTGTATGATTCGACCAAATGATCCAGTATTCTGCATTACTGGGTGTTCAGGGTCTCAGGTTTAAAGAGGTATTCCCATCTCCAAAATCCTATCCCAATATGTATTAGGTATAATAATAATATTAGTAAATACCTCAAATTAGAAATGTAGTATAGTTCTCCTGATATACAGTTAGGTCCAGAAATATTTGGTCAGTGACACAATTTTCGCGAGTTGGGCTCTGCATGCCACCACATTGGATTTGAAATGAAATCTCTACAACAGAATTCAAGTGCAGATTGTAACGTTTAATTTGAAGGTTTGAACAAAAATATCTGATAGAAATTGTAGGAATTGTACACATTTCTTTACAAACACTCCACATTTTAGGAGGTCAAAAGTAATTGGACAAATAAACCAAACCCAAACAAAATATTTTTATTTTCAATATTTTGTTGCGAATCCTTTGGAGGCAATCACTGCCTTAAGTCTGGAACCCATGGACATCACCAAACGCTGGGTTTCCTCCTTCTTAATGCTTTGCCAGGCCTTTACAGCCGCAGCCTTCAGGTCTTGCTTGTTTGTGGGTCTTTCCGTCTTAAGTCTGGATTTGAGCAAGTGAAATGCATGCTCAATTGGGTTAAGATCTGGTGATTGACTTGGCCATTGCAGAATGTTCCACTTTTTTGCACTCATGAACTCCTGGGTAGCTTTGGCTGTATGCTTGGGGTCATTGTCCATCTGTACTATGAAGCGCCGTCCGATCAACTTTGCGGCATTTGGCTGAATCTGGGCTGAAAGTATATCCCGGTACACTTCAGAATTCATCCGGCTACTCTTGTCTGCTGTTATGTCATCAATAAACACAAGTGACCCAGTGCCATTGAAAGCCATGCATGCCCATGCCATCACGTTGCCTCCACCATGTTTTACAGAGGATGTGGTGTGCCTTGGATCATGTGCCGTTCCCTTTCTTCTCCAAACTTTTTTCTCCCCATCATTCTGGTACAGGTTGATCTTTGTCTCATCTGTCCATAGAATACTTTTCCAGAACTGAGCTGGCTTCATGAGGTGTTTTTCAGGAAATGTAACTCTGGCCTGTCTATTTTTGGAATTGATGAATGGTTTGCATCTAGATGTGAACCCTTTGTATTTACTTTCATGGAGTCTTCTCTTTACTGTTGACTTAGAGACAGATACACCTACTTCACTGAGAGTGTTCTGGACTTCAGTTGATGTTGTGAACGGGTTCTTCTTCACCAAAGAAAGTATGCGGCGATCATCCACCACTGTTGTCATCCGTGGACGCCCAGGCCTTTTTGAGTTCCCAAGCTCACCAGTCAATTCCTTTTTTCTCAGAATGTACCCGACTGTTGATTTTGCTACTCCAACCATGTTTAAATGTTCAAACTAACAAAAGAGGACGATGGGGCGATGCAAAAGTTTGGCCACCTGCATGGTTTGTACCTAACAGCACCCACTTTGGCAAGTATCACAGCTTGTAAATGCTTTTTGTAGCCAACCAAGAGTCTTTCAATTCTTGTTTAAGGGATTTTCATCCATTCTACCTTGGAAACATCTTCCAGTTCTGTGAGATTCCTGGCTCATCTTCCAGTTCTGTGAGATTCCTGGCTAGTCTTCCAGTTCTGTGAGATTCCTGGCTCGTCTTCCAGTTCTGTGAGATTCTTGGCCACGTCTTCCAGTTCTGTGAGATTCCTGGCCACGTCTTCCAGTTCTGTGAGATTCCTGGCTCGTCTTCCAGTTCTATGAGATTCCTGGCTCGTCTTCCAGTTCTGTGAGATTCCTGGCTCGTCTTCCAGTTCTGTGACATTCCTGGCTCGTCTTCCAGTTCTGTGACATTCCTGGCTCGTCTTTCAGCTCTGTGACATTCCTGTCTCGTCTTCCAGTTCTGTGAGATTCCTGGCTCATCTTCCAGCTCTGTGAGATTCCTGGCTCGTCTTGCATGCACTGCTCTTTTGAGGTCTAGCCACAGATTTTCAATGATGTTCATATCAGGGGACTGTGAGGGCCATTGTAAAACCTTCCGTTTGCGCCTTCTGCGGTCATCTGTTATGGATTTTGACATGTGTTTAGGATTATTATCCATTTGTAGAAGCGATCCTCTTTTCTCCTCTTTTCAACTTCAGCTTTTTTTTACAGATGGTGTTATGTTTGCATCAAGAATTTGTTGAAATTTCATTGAATCCATTCTTCCCTCTACCCGGGAAATATTCCCTGTGTCATCGGCTGCAACACAACCCCAAAGCATAATTGATCCACCCCCATTCTTAACCCCTTCAGCCCCGGGCGATTTTCCATTTTTCAATTTTGTTTTTTCCTCCCCTTATTCCAAGAGTCATAACTTTTTTATTTTTCCATCAGTATTGCCATATGAGGGCTTGTTTTTTGCGAGATGAGCTGTACTTCTGAATGATAACATTCATTCTGCCCAATATTGTACTAGAAAATGGGAAAAAAATTACAAGTGTGGTGAAATTGCAAAAAAAAGGATAATTCCACTATTGTTTTGTTTTATTTTATTTACCATGGTCACTATTTGGTAAAACTGACCTGGCATTATGATTCATCAGGTCAGTACTGAATTGTCAATCCTGCCTCTTTGGGTGTGATCCCTCTGGATTCTGGTTGACTGTTTCCGGATGGGGTCTAACCAAGAATTGCAAACTTCTTAATTATATTGCACACTGTGGACAAAAGAACATCAAGATCTTGACTTGAGAACCAAAGCTGTCGAAAAATATCAACAATCTCAGGGTTGCAAGTTTTCAGACAGTTCTCCTCTATTCTTTCTGATCCCCTTGCATAGTGTAAGATGAAGAGACGAAGAAAGGGGCAAAGGCCGCGCTGCTGTGCATAAAGCCAATCCAGGTATAACCAGATAGTGATTTATTGTGAACGGATTTTTGGAGATTCCATCTCCTTCATCACACGCAGACACACAATGCAAAGATTGAGTCAACTTCTCCCCTTTTTATCTGGTTTTAGGTGTGATTTTCATATTGCCCACAGCTGTTATTTGCCACTCGTGAGTTTGAACGAGCATCACATGCTTGAAACAAAGTTGTTTGCCCATAATTTTGGAAAGGTGCCAACAATTTTGTCCAACCCATTTTTAGCGTTTTGTGTGAAATTATGTCCAATTTGCCTTTTTTTCTGTTTTATTTTTATGTTGTTCCAATACGCACAAAGGAAATAAACACGTGTATAACAAAACCTGTGTAATTGCAATAATTTTCTGCGAAAAATACTTAATTTCAAGGGTTTCCACACTTTCAGCCACGACTGCATTGATCAGACGTAAGAGAAAACACAACCTGTCATAATTCTACTTAATTAACTTGTTTGTAGGAGTTTTACGCTTCATCATCTTCACACTTCCTAATTTACCAAATTATCGCTGGTAGCCTGGGAAGAAATGATGACAGCCAATTAAAACGGATGTAATAACTCTCTACTGCTGGACTCTGAGAATCATTTTATTTGGAAGAACTTTGCCATCTGTCATAGTAACAAAGTATTGAAGAAATAAATAAATGCAATTTTAATAGCATAGTGCCTTATACAATGCATTGCGAAAGTATTCGGCCCCTTTGAATTTTTCAACCTTTGCCCACATTTCAGGCTTCAAACATAAAGATAAAAATTTTAATGTTCGGGTGAAGAATCAACAACAAGTGGGACACAATTGTGAAGTTGAACGAAATTTATTGCTTATTTTAAACTTTTATGAAAAATAAATAACTGAAAAGTTGGGCGTGCAATATTATTCATCCCCTTTAAGTTAATACTTTGTAGCGCCACCTTTTGCTGCGATTACAGCTGCAGTCGCTTGGGGTATGTCTCTATCAGTTTTGCACATGGAGGACTGCAATTCTTGCCCATTCTTCCTTTGCAAACAGCTGGAGCTGAGTGCGGTTGGATGGAGAGCGTTTGTGAACAGCAGGTTTCAGCTCTTTCCACAGATTCTCGATTGGGTTCAGGTCTGGACTGTGACTTGGCCATTCTAACACCTGGATACGTTTATTTGTGAACCATTCCATTGTAGATTTTGTTTTATGTTTGGGATCATTGTCTTGTTGGAAGACAAATCTCCGTCCCAGTCTCAGGTCTTTTGCAGACTCCAACAGGTTTTCTTCAAGATTGGTCCTGTATCTGGCTCCATCCATTTTCCTATCAATTTTAACCATCTTCCTTGTCCCTGCTGAAGAAAAGCAGTCTCAAACCATGATACTTGCCACCACCATGTTTGACAGTGGGGATGGTGTGTTCAGGGTGATGAGCTGTGTTACTTTTATGCCAAACATATTGTTTGGCATTGTGCGCAAAATGTTCGATTTTGGTTTAATCTGACCAGAGCACCTTCTTCCACATGTTTGGTGTCTCCCAAGTGGCTTGTGGCAAACTTTAAACAACACTTTTTATGGATATCTTTGAGAAATGGCTTTCTTCTTGCCACTCTTCCATAAAGGCCAGATTTGTGCAGTGTACGACTGATTGTTGTCCTATGGACAGACTCTCCCACCTCAGCTGTAGATCTCTGCAGTTCATCCAGAGTGATCATGGGCCTCTTGGCTGCATCTCTGATCAGTCTTCTCCTTGTTTGAGATGAAATTTTTGAGGGACGGCCGGGTCTTGGTAGATTTGCAGTGGTATGATACTCCTTCCATTCTCGATTGGCTTCAGGTCTGGACTGTGACTTGGCCATTCTAACACCTGGATACGTTTATTTGTGAACCATTCCATTGTAGATTTTGCTTTATGTTTGGGATCAGTGTCGTGTTGGAAGACAAATCTCTGTCCCAGTCTCAGGTCTTTTGCAGACACAAACAGGTTTTCTTCAAGAATGGTCCTGTATTTGGCTCCATCCATCTTCCCATCAATTTTAACCATCTTCCCTGTCCCTGTCCTATATACAACTGTATATAAAGTAGTTTGACTGGTCCCAAGGGCTAGACCCCATCCAGAAACAGTCAACCAGAATCCAGAGTGATCACACCCAAAGAGGCAGGATTGACATTTCTGCATATTTCTGACCTCCCCGATTTCATCCCCACCACAGCACTTGCAATGTGGTTCATCTACACCCGTTGTCTCCTCCAGCATTTTTCTGACTTTTTTTTTTTTGCTAAACCCAGCGGGTGCACTAGCGTCTAAAAAGTGCCTTGTGCCCATAACCTGTGGGTTTGTGCATACAATGTCTTTTTTCAGGTGGATTCTGCCTAGTGCCCACCTGAAAAAGCACTGGAGAAACGCTACAAACAGTGGACATAACACACAGCAGTGTAAAAATGACATTGCTGTGCACATGTTCTGTCTTTTGTCACTTCTGTTAACTGCTTAAAACACCACGCCAGCTGTTTTTTTGTTGTTGTTGTTATGCTTTAAATCTAAGGTCCCTGACCCTAGTCTTGTGCTTACCTGGTGCTGTATTCATCCTCTATCACCACCGCTCCCATTGCCATTGATATTCTGCAGGTTGTGACCTGCCGGCTGCTCCAGTGTTGCCGAAGGCCACAACTCAATATAAGTCTATGAGAGCCTTGTTCTGGCTTCATTCTGGCTCTCAAAGACTTGCACTAAGAGCTTTTTTTGTAACTTCTGACTTCCAGCCAGTCTGTAGCCATCTTTATCCTCTATCACCGCTGCTCCCGTTGCCATTGATCTTCCGCAGGTTGTGACCTGCCGGCTGCTCCAGTGTTGCATAGAGCACGCCAGAGGTCACAACTCAATACAAGTCTATAAGAGCCTCATCCTGGCTTTGTTCTTGCTCTCATAGACTTGAATTAAGAGCTTGGGATGTAACTTCTGACTTCCAGCCAGTCTGAAGTTGCGGTTATAAGATGGCGTCATGGGACTTGAGCTGTGTCGGTAAAAGGTGAAAATGCCTTAGATTAAAGATCCACTCTAGCAGGGAAAAAAGCTCAAAATGATGGAGTTTCACTTTAAGGGTTCAAAAATCGTGATGCGGTTTAAAAAAGAATACTTTCCATTCTTAGGGACGGCTTAGAAGTTGCCTCTATTTTAAAGGGAACCTGTCACCAGATTTGGCAACTATAAGCTATGGCCACCACCAGTGAGCTCTTATATACAGCATTCTAGAATACTGTATATAAGAGCCCAGGCCACTCTGTATAATGTAAAAACCACATTTCTAATATTCACTTAAGGGTAGATCCAGTCCGAAGGGTGTCGTTGCTCTTTGATTCGGTGCCTCCTCTCTCCGGTCTGGCGCCTCCTCTCTGCAGAGATCGCCGTCCTTCTTCCTCTGAGGCCCGTGTGCATGATGCGTCCTACGTCATGCACAGTTACCGGCATTGCAGTCCTGCGCAGACGCACTTTGATCTGCCCTGTTGAGGGCAGACCAAAGTATTGTAGTGCGCATGCGCAGGTGGTCTTTAGCTTGTCCTTGCTTCTGCCCATTGCAATACTTTGATCAGCACTTTCTGCAGGGCAGACCAAAGTGCGCCTGTGCAGGACTGCAATGCCGGTTACTGTGCATGACGTAGGACGCGTCATGCACACAGGCCTCCGAGGAAGGATAGAGATCACTGGAGAGAGGAGGTGCCACACTGAGAGCAGTGACACCAATCGCACCGGATTGCCCCCTAGGTGAGTATTATAAAGTGATTTTTATGTTCTACACACCAGACTGGGCTCTTATATACAGTATTCTAGAATGTGTATATAAGAGCTCACTGGTGGTGGCCACAGCTTATAGGCCCCAAATCTGCTGACAGGTTCCCTTTAAAGATAAATCACCAAAAACTACAACGGCGACCACCGCAAAATAGCATAAAACATACTACCGAAGATTAAGCCAAAAAAGGAAATAGAACTCCATTGCTAATGAGACATAAATATAGCAACACTCACCATATCAAAACTATTAACCGATATATAGAGTCTGCATGGGGATGAATAAACATCAAAAAACCTCTATGGTTAAAAATTTATAATTTTTATTTTATCATATAAATATTACAAAAAAATTACAAAAAAATATTGGTGCTGGTACCCACAAATAAAAAGAACCCTACCCCATAAAACCATGCAAAAGACAAACTGGTGCAGTATGGTCAATATGAATATTGAAAAAAACTGATTATTACCAAAATGTGAACTCCTGGGTTGAGAAAAATATATAGAATTCTATCCAGAGAAATAATTAATAAATCTCACTAGCTAGCCATAAGTGGGGAATTTATAGAGTGCAGGTGCAGCATACATAGGGAGCTGACATATATGTGAAATTCTAATCAGAGAATTACCAGTATAAAACTGTATAGATAATGACTCAAAAACCATAGTGTAATAAACATAGAGATGTACACATCAGATGACAGCATATATGGCATATATAAATAACCCGCACCACTCGATATATTGAATAGAGTCAATATGCATGCATACAGTATAACAAATCAAACGTTTATGGCAGCCCCCGTGAGGCCAGGAGAAAGACCAGGAGTCAGACCACACTGCCCAGCACCTCGACGCGCATTTCGCACTCGCTTCGTCAGGAGGTCTTTTGCATGGTTTTATGGAGTAGGGTTCTTTTTATTTGTGGGTACCAGCACCAATAATTTTTTGTAATTTTTTTGTAATATTTATATGATGAATTAAAAATTATACATTTTTAACCATAGAGGTTTTTTGATGTTTATTCATCCCCATGCAGACTCTATTTATTGGTTAATACTGCTGAAGATGCTTTAGAAAATCACCGCCAGATTTCATATTCTCCTTGAAGAACTCGGCGGGTATGACTGAACCTAAAACGCGTTGTGTGCACATTCCCTGTTAGGACACACGGGCCAAGCTCGTCTTTATGGAAAATCCCTTTTAGTTTTACTCTTGGTTCGAGTCGTCCAGATATAATTGTCTATTGGATGTTACATTCCAAACTTTAAAGAAGTTCACGACTGTTTCTTGTTTTTTGCAAAAAGAGATAAAGAAGCGACAAATTGTCATTATCACCGAGAACTCGTCTTCATGTATCTTATTTCCTTTTTTCCAATTAAAATCAGCAGGTATTGTCTGCCTCCGTGGCTGCCATAAAACCCACCAATCTTCCTTTCCTATACGATTGTCCTCAATTTAGGAGTAAATCTCCCCCCTCTGCGATACATTCAGCAGCCGCACATAAGCCCGTGTTTTATTAATGCAGCGGGTGACAGATGCACTTGTATCTTTATTTATAATGTGACACAGTTTGTGCATGCAGGAATAAATCACGCTGTAAAATGCAACGCTCACGAGTAATTAACAAAAAAAAGCTGCATGAGCGAAAATGAAGTTTAGCTGGATGGCAAAAGTTTAGTAAACAAGAAAAATGCTATTTGAACATTTGGGATAACGGTGGTTTTGCAATGTCCCGACTGATTGGAACGATGATCCTGCATACACAGCACCACTCACTGTCTACAGCAGTCCAATGCTCGGGTATCACCAACAGTCCCATAGACAGGGAATGGAACGGAGGTGCACATGCAGGAACATCGCTCCATTTACAGCCTCATTCTTGGGATCGGTGCATGCCCCAGTGGTGGGAACGTCAGCAGTCACCAAGTTTCCTCCAATCTTATGGATAAGTACTAACTTACATTCATGGTGCAACCCCTTTAAGGTGCCCATTCATCATCAGTGAAACTATTGCTAAGGTCTCCCATGCACAGGCATGCTCACTTCAGCCAAGTGTGCATGTGTTGAAATACAGAGAAGGAAGCAAACAGCTTCTAGATACCTTGTCTGTTAAATACTGTATATAGAGGTGTTACCTGACATTGTACAGGAGGAGGTGAGCTGTGACATCACCTAATGTGAATAGTGGATACTGTGTTATCTGCTATACATAGTGGTGTTATCAGTCATTGTACAGGAGGGAGGGGAGCTGTGACCACCTATTGTGAATGGTGGATACTGTGTTATCAACTGTATATAGACATCTTGTCTGACATTGCACAAGAGGAGGAGTTGAGCTGTGATCACCTGTTTTGAATGGTGGATACTGTGTTATCTACTGTATATAGAGGTGTTATCTGACATTGTAAAGGATGGGGAGGAGGTGAGCTGTGACATAACAGTATCCACCATTCACAATAGGTTATCTACTGTATATAGAGGTGTTATTAATCATTGTACAGGAGGAGGAGGTGAGCTGTGACCACCCATTGTGAATGGTGAATACTGTGTTATCTACTATATATAGGGGTGTTATCTGACATTGTACAGGAGAAGGAGGTGGACTGTGACATCAGCTATTGTGGATGGTGGATCCTATGTTATCTACTGTGTAGAGAGGTGTTATCAGTCATTGTACAGGATAGGGGGGAGGCGAGCTGTGACATCACCAGTTGTGAGTGGTGGATCCTGTCATATCTATTGTAAATAGAGGTGTTATCAGTCATTGTACAGGATAGGGGGGAGGCGAGCTGTGACATCACCAGTTGTGAGTGGTGGATCCTGTCATATCTATTGTAAATAGAGGTGTTATCAGTCATTGTACAGGATGGGGAGGAGGCGAGCAGTGACATCACTTATTCTGAATGGTCAAACCTGTGTTATATACTATATAGAGAGTATATATATATATATATATATATATATATATATACATTCAATTATAATGTTGCCTGTGATGATAATGTGACTGCTTAAAACCTCTGTACAGAACAGGAAGTATGATTCACTTATAAGGCCTAGAGACAAATATGAAAATTGCAAGGCTTTTTGTTTTATTTTTTTTATAAATGTGTTCTGAAAAACTGCAAAAAGATTAAAAAAGTTTAAAATATACAGTACATTTAACATAAAAAAAATTAGAATTAGGCAAATAATTTTCTGAAGACACATACAAAGAAAAAAAGAAGGGGAAAAAAAAGATTTTTTTATTTAATATCACCCTGGCCAGTTTATTTCCGGTCAGCTATACATTTCCAATGGTATGTGTAAGTACAGGCATGTGAGCGCCCTTGGAACTACTTACTAGGGTAAGGAAGCACAGAGGAGGGCGCCTTCTGATGGATAAAGCGCAGTCAGTTTTAAGAGTCCAAGCAGCCAAGAGTAGCCTCCTTATCTAGAAAGTGTGATGCTTGCCCAGAACCACAGTGCCAAGATTGCTGATACGGACAGGCTACAGGAAAGCCATTTGCTAAGCAAGTTCCTGAGAACCCTAAAACCCTTTAACCCCTATACAGGGATTTGGAACTACACAGGGCACTGGAGATCACTACCTGTGGAAGGCAGCAGTCCGATGAGAGTAGTAGTCTGGCAGGGTCAAACCAGGAGATGCAGAACAGGGACAAAATCGGCAGACAAGGGCGTAGTCAGGAAACCAGGCAGAGGTCAAAACCGAAGATGGCAACGAGGTACAAATACGGCAGGCAGGAGAGTAGTCAGAGAGCAGGCAGGGGTCAAAACAGGAATCAATATCCGGAGCAGGGAGAACCAGAGTCTAGCAGGAATATAAACTATATCTGACAGTGATCAGCAGACAGGAGGGGGAATAAGAAGGGTGCGGTGTCTTCCCGTTGGTTGTAGCTGAATGGTGGTAACTTTAGCTGGAAGACACACGCCACCTACAGTCAGCCAGTGGTACTGCAGATCCCAGGGAAACCCAGCTTAGTAGATGAGCGAAGCCTGCGCCCACCAGAGCCGCTGTCACCGACTCCTCTCCTATCACCAGCACAGTCCATGGCAGGAACACGGCCTCACCTGGTGATCAAAGCAGAAGTCACAGGAGCAGACTCCGGCGAGGACATGACAGAAATACATATCTGCACCACAAACTAAAAACAAATCTTTTGACTATACTTCTTGTATCTCAATGTCCTGAATGATGCTGTACTAAGGATACCCTGGTTGCCTTCTAAGGCTGGTTTCACACTACGTTTATTTAACATCCGTCCATAACGTTTTTTTAGCGGAAAAACGGATCCAGTGCAAATGCGTTTTCACTTCAATGTATTTGCAATGGACTCGCGTCCACCTGCGTTCGCATGCGTTTGCGTGCGTTAGACACAGGATCCGTACTTTTGCGTTATTTTAACATGTTTCAAAAACGCTACTTGTAGCGTTTTTTACCTTTGTCAAAATAACGCATCTCACAGGATCCTTCACATTGCGCCGCGAGCTGCAATGCATTTCAATGAGCGCTGGATCCTGCCTAGTAGAATGCGTTGAGTTGCGTTGTAACAGGATCCTGCTTTTGTACTGAGCATGCCCAGAAAGTACTGAGCATGCCCAGAACCGTGATCTGTCTCTCTCTCCTCCCTCCCTCACCCTCTCTATCTCTGTCTTTCCCCCTTCCTCTCCTCCCTCTCCCCCGCCTGAGAGCTGCAGACACTCGTAACCAAGATAAATATTGGGTATCCAAGCCCGATGTTTACCTTGGTTACGAGCGTCTGCAGCTGTCAGAAGCCGGCTCCCAGTCTGGCACGTTTAGTTCCCCTCACTCCCGATCACATGACTCCAATGCCCGCCCCTAAACATCCAGTGACAGGATCCTGCAAAGTAACACATGCATTTACATGCGTTTTTTGCTGTAAAAGCAGGATCCGCTTTTGCAGCAAAAAAACGTTCAGGACGCATGTTAAATAAACGTAGTGTGAAAGCAGCCTAAGCCATGATCGGCTGTAATGGTAAAGAAAGGGAGGAGCGCATCACAAATAAATGGCAGTACAATGTAAGGGGGTGCTAGAAGGTACAATTAAGGAGAAACTAGCAAAAAAAGAGAAAAAGATGTTTGTTGCACATGAATCAAGCACAACCCAATAGAAAAATAATAAGGATAATCTTTATTGAACATCACTAAAAACAGTTAAAATACAGAACTGCATGCCCAGTGACCCCTAATCTCAAATAGCCCCATGTCATGATGTGTTCATGATGAAAACAACAATTTGTAATAAATCACAGAAAAATCAAACCCCTATGTACCAACAACATCAAATGCAAAACCCTGCAGAAATGCAACAATACAATCGCAATACAAATACAGAAATAACAGTATAATCACAATGCAGATAACAGAAGTGATATCAAGTGATTCCCTTTCCAATGATAACTTGCTGTTTTAGGAATAACCCTTTAAGAAAAGGTAGTGGTCGTGGTCTTTCAGAGAGAAGGCAATTAATCTGTCCCAGCAATGACAAAGAGATTAAATTCCATAATGAATAGATTTTCCGTTTTATGTGAACCACCCCTGTTGTGGGTCGAATGTAGATGCGGATTTTCCAACTTTCGCACTTAACCCCGCTCAGTGTCTTTTGGGACCATTGAGGATATATTTGGACTCCGGGAAATGATCAGGTCATCTAAGGGTAGCCTTTGATATGTGACGACTACAGGCAATAGATGTAGACAGATGGGAACGGAAGTCAAACCAACAGAAGACTCAAAAGTGAGCCAGAGCTACGCAGCAACCACATAGGTAAAATAGGAACAAGTAATTTAGGAAAGTCCGAAAAATTGGCTGTTGAGTGATGTAGTACCTTCTAGAGGCCGGACAGAATGGCCAAACTTACAACAAAAACATCTTGGCCAATTTATTCAGAAGTCCTGATGACTTCATCAGTAACAAACTATGTCAAAGAAACCCCTTTGCTCATTTTGGGGTGAAAGATTGGAAGAATTGACCTTATGTTGCCCCTTCTGAGCCCGTACGTCCACAGAGATCAATATCGGCACGGTAATTATCATGGTGTGCCAAAATTTTCCATGTCCTACTTTTCTCAAAGTGAGACCTGACTTCCCATTAAGTGTTGTCCGATTAAGTCTTTAAGTAATTGTCATAAAGTCCTGACGGATAAATCCAACTGCGAAAACACTTGTGAATAAATTATAGACCTTAATAATTTAGAATTAAAATCTATCTGCCCTGATAAAACTTCAGCCTAAATTATTAAGAGTTATATTTTATTAATGCTCTGTGGATAGTGCTCATCCGAGGCGTCCTGCGCTGACCATACACTTTTCCTGTATTCTGTTTGCCGTTAAAATACTAATTGGTGCTGAAACCAAAAGTGTTGCATTAAATTTTACTGACGTTTTTAACTGTAAAGAATTGTCTACTTCACCATACCCTTCCTGAGTTAATAGAGGGGTGGTCCCTTGTTGGGGATCCTTCTCTCATGGACAAAGCTGCAAACTAGGACCGAGATCGTCTCTTTCTCTAGGGAACCTGTCCTGCATTCGTAGACAGTCTATTGATTCAAATGGACTAGATGTAATGCTTATCTTTTGCTTGTTGTGGTGCTATTGAGATATTGAACAGTAAATCATATTTAGATAATTTTTGTGGGGCACAAGCCTAGGAGTGCTAAGGCTATGTGTCCACGGTAGAATGTACCTGCGGATTTTTCTGCATGAAAATCCGCGACGTTCTCGGCAAATCTGCACCTTATTTTTGCCATTAACAACCTCATGTCCTAATGGTTAACTTCTGGCACTCCAAAATGACATAATTTGTACACATTTATTGGGCATCAATGGATGACCAAATCAAAGGAGTGACGCCATTTTCCAATAAAAAACAATCTTTATTTAAACATATATTTTAAAATATTTTAGCATAAAGGTACCGTATAAAAGAGAGACACTAGCAGGAAAAGTAATTAGATCCCTATAATAGTAACTGGGATATTCACACCAAAAACCAGGTGAGTATCTATATTTTTGCAGCCAAATATCATATATTAAATGGACCAAATGCAGACTCTGCGATTCCAACTGTGTTATTATCAATAATGCAAAAATTTTTCAATGCAAGGTTCCCCCATAAATGATTTATACTCATGAGAATAAATAAATAAATAAAAGAGTATATAGGGTCCCCAGTGCAGAGAAGCAATTCAAAAAAATGCAGTGTAGGTTACAAATAAACGCCCATAGCAGTAACCACAGAGCCCACATACGTCCATAAACACATAAGAGCCATTAAAGTTCAAAAGTGCAGTATAAGTTTACAAATAAACACCCGTAGCAGTAACCACAGAGCCCACATATGTCCATAGACAGAGACAGACCATTAAAGATAGGCTAACATCAAGCATATTAGTATCGCAAAATTACATCACCTGGATGGAAGTGTCCTGCCGTGACCCTCACGGAGTTTTTTTGGCGAATAACTGTAAAGCGCGGGGTTAAATTTTCCCGTCAAAACATAAGCTATGACGTTCCCTGAGTCACATGAGGTGTCTGTGCAAAATGTCGTGATTGTAAATGCGACGGTGTGGATTCCTTTAGCGGACGCACGCACGCACACACACACACACACACTCAGCTTTATATATTACATATATATCATGATGTGACTGCACCTGTCATGCCAGGTCCGCAAATACACCCAGCGAGCGGCGTAACACAGAGGGAACACCAGGGCTACAATACAACTGAGGGCTCTGGCGCTAGGAAAAGGGGAGCAGGCTCACCTCCTAACACTCACCTGAGGCTGCTCACTGCACTCCCTAATGTACCTAGATGGGTCCTTCCCCCCCGTATGCCAATCAAGTGCCTAGGCCCTCGCTGGCCTTGAACTCACCCTGACTAGTGAGGGCCAGCAAGACGCTAGACTCATCACTATAATAAGACAACATGAGGTAGGAAAGACACAACAAATAACTCTCCAACAGGAACTTCTCAACTGCAACGGAAGCGACACTGCAGCTTTCTTCAGAGACTGGCTCCTTCCAATTGGACAGCATAGGTATGAGCTATAGCCGGCACAAGGAGGAGTGAGGAGCGGGTATTTATAGCAGAAGGGAGTGGCTGCAGCTGAGGTTACAGCTAACTATTAGATCACCGCACGGTAGAAATTAACCTTAACCCCTTCAGTACCAGAAGGAATTAAGTATGCTCCAACTCTGTGTAAATGACGAGCATGCCTTTTGATGTTTAGTATATTTTCTACTCCCCACTGATCTCTTCAAGCATTTTTGATTGTTTTTCTAGCATTGTCCATCTCTCGATTAGAATGTGATTCCTATTGTCTCACGTTGGACAGTATAATTGAATTATATTTTGGTTGTGTAAGTGGCACAGGGGTAATCATTCTCCCGCACCATCTGCTGCTGCCGTCCACTGCCAGACTTGCAGAGCGGCACAGATGCCTGGCTACAAAATGTTCATTCATGTTCCTCTGCTGGATCTCCACACCATCAGTCTATTCTCTTCTCTATAAATGGGAAATATTAATAAACGGTGCGTCCGTCCTTTACAAAAAGAAAATACAATTCAGATCTGGATAAGGAACACGAGAGATGAGGATGATTGTATAGAGGAAAGGCTTCAACTCCACCGTTTTACCTCTTACCATATGTTGTATCACGTCTCCACCAACAGATGAAGAATCCCAAACCTTTTAATTGATCGTTATTACCCTAATGAGATCCAGAGCTGGAAGGTTTATACAGTGATTGATTACATCGCTCGTATGACAGATTATCATGATGAACCTTCTTTCTGTTTCTGCCAAATAATAAGCACAATCTTGGATTCATGTACAGTACAGACCAAAAGTTTGGACACACCTTCTCATCTGTAGAACAACTGTTAAGAGGAGACTTTGTGCAGCAGGCCTTCATGGTGAAATAGCTGCTAGGAAACCACTGCTAAGGACAGGCAACAAGCAGAAGAGACTTGTTTGGGCTAAAGAACACAAGGAATGGACATTAGACCAGTGGAAATCTGTGCTTTGGTCTGATGTGTCCAAATTTGAGATCTTTGGATCCAGCCACCGTGTCTTTGTAGAAAAGGTGAATGGATGGACTCTACATGGCTGGTTCCCACCGTGAAGCATGGAGGAGGAGGTGTGATGGTGTGGGGGTGATTTGCTGGTGACACTGTTGGGGAATTATTCAAAATTGAAGGCATACAGAACCAGCATGGCCACCACAGCATCTTGCAGCGGCGTGCTATTCCATCCGGTTTGCGTTTAATTGGACCATCATTTATTTTTCAAAAGGACAATGACCCCAAACACACCTCCAGGCTGTGTAAGGGCTATTTGACTAAGAAAGAGAGTGATGGGGTGCTACGCCAGATGACCTGGCCTCCACAGTCACCAGACCTGAACCCAATCGAGATGGTTTGGGGTGAGCTTGACCGCAGAGTGAAGGCAGAAGGGCCAACAAGTGCTAAGCATCTCTGGGAACTATTGGAAGACCATTTCCGGTGACTACCTCTTGAAGCTCATCAAAAGAATGCCAAGAGGGTGCAAACAGTAATGAAAGCAAAAGGTGGCTACTTTGAAGAACCTAGAATATAAGACATATTTTCAGTTGTTTCACACTTTTTTAAGTATTTCATTCCACATGTGTTAATTCATAGTTTTGATGCCTTCAATGTGAATCTACAATTTTCAGAGTCATGAAATTAAAGAAAACTCTTTGAATGAGAAGGTGTGTCCAAACTTTTGGTCTGTACTGTATGTACAATAACAAGTTTTTTTTACTTACGATCTTAGGCAGACAGACGTTTATGTACCTCTGTATGGGCTGTAAATTTTAGGTTGTGGTACTTATTTAAAGGGGATGTACCAAAAAATGAAAAGAAACGCTGAGGGTTCCAACTCGTGTTCCCCACTGATTATTAGATCAATGTGGAAACTCCCTGTTGAAATGAAACAATTATCCGCCAAATGGAGCGGAGTGCAGCTATCTCCACCAGACCCATAGGGGGCACATGGAGGACTCCCAGTTATCAAAATCTTATCATTTTAGGTCCAACACCTTTAAGTGACAAAAATTGAGTCTGTCACATCCAAAATGCTAACTGGACCACTTATACTGGCATGTAGGGGACTTGGCACCTATAAAAATCATACCTGTGGTATTGATTTTAATGGTTTAATTGGCATAAAAAAAACCCTGATTTATTTAATATGCAAATGAGCGGGCATTCAGTGCACCCATGTTGTGACCAATGGCTCAGTGAGTGCACGGTTATATACCTTCAATTCACTGTCATATCTTGATTGTCATCTTTTATAGTGGCATTGTGGGCTTTAGTTGCTGACTTCTGTCTGCAGTACAGTACCGAGCAGCGGCCGGCCGCAGAAAAGAGCCAGAGACAAGAGCTGGCATTGACAGTATGTGAGCGCGGCTGCAGTGTCAGTGCAGAGGGGCAGAGCCGCTGATTGTCATGCAGCAGCACTCCTATAGTGTCACCACCAGCTCTGATCTTTGGCTCCTGTCTGTGGCTGATGCTTGGTACTATACTGTAGACAGGAGTCTGAGATCAGAGCTGGCGGTGACACTATGTGAGCTCCGCTGCAGTGTCAGTGCAGAGCTGCTGATTGTCATGTCTCTGCACAGACACTCCTATAGTGTCACCACCAGCTTTTATCTTTGGCTCCTGTCTGTGGCTGCTGGTCCTTACTGAACTGTAGACAGGAGCCAGAGAGCAGAGCTGGCCGTGACACTATGTGAGCATGCCTTCAGTGTGAGTACAGAGGTACAGAACTGCTGATCGTCATGCCTTTGCACAGACATTGCAGCAGCGCTTATATATTGTCACTGTCGGCTCTGATCTGTGGCTCCTGTCTGCGGCCACTGCTCGGTTCTGTACTGTAGACAGGAGCCAGAGATCAGAGCTGGCAGCGACACGATATGAGCGCGACTGCAGTGTCTGTGCAGAGGCGTAAGAATCATCAGCTCTGCACCACTGACACTGCAGCAGCGCTCACATAATGTCCCTGCCAGCTCTGATCTTTGGCTCCTGTCTGTGGCCACTGCTCGATACTGTACTGTAGAAAGGAGCCATAGATCAGAGCTGGCGGTGATAGTATACGAGCGCGGCTGCAGCGTCAGTGTTGATGCATGACAATCGGTGACTCTGCACCTCTGCAGCAGCGCTCACATAGTGTCCCTGCCAGCTCTGATCTCTGGCTCCTGTCTGCGGTCGCTGCTCGGTACTGTACTGTAGACAGGAGCCAGAGATCAGAGCTGGCAGTGACAGTATGTGAGCGTGGCTGTAGTGTCAGTGCAGGGGGGCAGAGCTGCTAATTGTCATGCCTCTGCACAGACACTGCAGCAGCGCTCACATAGTGTCCCTGCCAGTTCTGATCTTTGGCTCCTGTCTGTGGCCGCTGCTCGGTACCGTAATATTGACAGGTGCCTGCTATGACAATGTGTGAACAATGTAAGCTTGCATTATGCAGTCAAACATCTGGCCCCTGCCATATTCTATTGAGCTAGTCTGTGGGCCAATTATTGTGTCATAGAGTGGACTCTCTAGTTCGCTGGTAGGCCAGCTCAACCCTTATATATACCAAAAAAGGATTGAATATTGCTTGGATATGCCATCATTTTATTATGGGGAAGATCTGACCCGTAAAACCCTTATTGGTCCTTAGATGGAATGACACAGCGCTCCCAGCTGCACCGCTGCACTCCTGGACCCTAATCCTGTTCACTTGAATGGGTCCACGCTGCAGTTCCCTGCACAGCCGGTTGGCCTTGGCCCGTTGTTTAGGCTAAATGTCCATGCAGGACTACAACGTCTACAGTCTCAGGTCAAGAAGTGTGAATTAGACTCCCTTTCGTGCCCATGTTTTGTATTCTACCCATGAAGCGGCTATACCCTACAGCGCAGCGTTACAGGACCATCCTGACGAGGGCTCGCCGGACACAACGCATAGATCCGCTCCTCCGCTTAGACTTGGAGTCATTTTCTGCCGTTGGCTGAAGACGTTCTGTAAGCGATAAAGCAAATCTGTACAAAGAACTGCGCGCTCGTCTTACGGGGGGAATTCAGAGACGTTATTGAATCGATGAAAAGCAATAGAATTTTCAATAAAAGTTTTCTAGTCTCCAAAAAAAGGCTGATATGTATCAGGGTTAAGAAGCCGCTGATAACAAGATGACTGATTTCCCTGGATGAAATATTTATGCAGCGGGTCTTTGCAAATGAAAGGAAAATCTTTCAATGATGTGCATCGTGCGGAAAATCAATTGACTTGGATTCGACTGATAAATAATATTTACTGAGATGACTTTTATTGCTTCCACCGCGAAGGATGAAAACACATTGTCAGTGTACGCGGAGTGTTCGGTTTATTCTGCGCTGTTCAGACAGGGACATCTCTGCTGGTAAAACACAAGATACATAAAGGATCGCCCCATTAGGCTGGTACGGGATTAGAAAAACTTGGCTACCTTCTTCCTAAAACAGCGCCTCTCTTGTTTATAGGTTGTATGTGGAATGGCGGCTTTGAGCTATTTACTACAGTCATGGCCAAAAGTTTTGAGAATGACACCAAAATTATTTTTTCACATGATCTGTTGCCCTCTGGTTTTTAATTGTTTGTCTTTGTTTACATACAGAAATATATTTGCAATCATATTATGAGACCAGAAGGTTATATTGACAGTTAGAATGAGTTAATGCAGCAAGTCAATATTTGCAGTGTTGACCCTTCTTCAGGACCTCTGCAATTCTCCCGGGCATGTTCTCAATCAACTTCTGGACCAAATCCTGACTGATAGCTGTCCATTCTTGCATAAGCAATGCTTGCATTTTGCCAGAATTTGTTGGTTTTTGTTTGTCCACCCGTCTCTTGATGATTGCCCACAAGTTCTCAATGGGATTAAGATCTGGGGAGTTTCCAGGCCATGGACCCAAAATCTCTGTTTTGTTCCATGAGCCATTTAGTGATCACCTTTGCTTTATGGCAAGGTGCTCCATCATGCTGGAAAAGGCATTGTTGGGCGCCAAACTGCTCTTGGACGGTTAGGAGAAGTTGCTCTTGGAGGACATTCTGGTACCATTCTTTATCCATGGCTGTCTTTTTAGGCAAGACTGTGAGTGGTGCGATTCCCTTGGCTGAGAAGCAACCCCACACATGAATGGTTTCAGGATGCTTAACAGTTGGCATGAGACAAGACTGGTGGTAGCGCTCACCTCTTCTTCTCCTAATAAGCTGTTTTCCAGATGTCCCAAACAATCGAAAAGGGGATTCATCTGAGAAAATGACTTTACCCCAGTCCTCAGCAGTCCACTCCCTGTACCTTTTGCAGAATATCAGTTGGTCCCTGATGTTTTTTCTGGAGAGAAGTGGCTTCTTTGCTGCCCTCCTTGAAACCAGGCCTTGCTCAAGCAGTCTCCGCCTCACAGTGCGTGCAGAAGCACTCACACCAGCCTGCTGCCATTGCTGAGCTAGCTCGGCACTGCTGGTAGTCCCATCCCGCAGCTGAAACAGTTTTAAGATACGGTCCTGGCGTTTGATGGTCCTTCTTGGGCGCCCTGGAGCCTTTTTGGCAACAATGGAAGCTCTCTCCTTGAAGTTCTTGATGATGCGATAGATTGGTGACTGAGGTGCAATCTTTGTAGCTGCGATACTCTTCCCTGTTAGGCCATTTTTGTGCAGAGCAATGATGGCTGCACGTGTTTCTTTAGAGATAACCATGGTTAACTGAAGAGAAACAATGATACCAAGCACCAGCCTCCTTTTAAAGTGTCCAGTTGTGTCATTCTTACTTAATCATGACTGATTGATCGCCAGCCCTGTCCTCATGAACACCCACACCTGTGTTAATGGAACAATCACTAAAACAATGTTAGCTGCTCCTTTTAAGGCAGGAATGCAATGATGTGGAAATGTGTTTTGGGGGTTAAAGTTCATTTTCTTAGCCAATATTGACTTTGCAAGTAATTGCTGTTAAGCTGATCACTCTTTATGACATTCTGGAGTATATGCAAATTGCCATTAGAAAAACTTAAGCAGTAGACTTTGTAAAAATTAATATTTGTAGCATTCTCAAAACTTTTGGCCATGACTGTATGTGGAATGGCGGCTTTGAGCTATTTACTCCAATGTAGCTGATCTTCAGTATTAGACAGTTTAACAGGGTGGGTTGTTGTGTTCGGAAGAAGGTAGTCATGTTTTTGGTAATCTTGAGCAATCTCATATTTGAGGCTTGTAAACCTTATAAATCTTATTTGTTAATATCGCTATGACTTGGCCATTATGTATCACTTTTTTTAGTGGATCACTTGGCTCTTCAATGTAGCTGAGCTTCAGTCAGACTCAATATACTGTATAAACAGGGGAGTGCTGTTTTTGGAAGAAGGCAGTAGTATGTTTGTAACCTTGGACCACCCCTTTACGTGGGCACCTAAGGCTTGTGAACACTTTACATCTTTTATAATCTTCAATAACCCCACTGCCTCACCACCACCACACTACTGCCCCACCACCACGCGGAGCTGCTTCCGCCTCACCACCACCACACTACTGCCCCACCACCATGAGTAGCTGCTGCCGCCTCACCACCACCACAGCTACTGCCCCACCACCATGAGTAGCTGCTGCCGCCTCACCACCACCACAGCTACTGCCCCACCACCATGCGGAGCTGCTGCCGCCTCACCACCACCACACTACTGCCCCACCACCGTGCGGAGCTGCTTCCGCCTCACCACCACCACAGCTACTGCCCCACCACCATGAGTAGCTGCTGCCGCCTCACCACCACCACAGCTACTGCCCCACCACCATGCGGAGCTGCTGCCGCCTCACCACCACCACAGCTACTGCCCCACCACCGTGCGGAGCTGCTGCCGCCTCACCACCACCACCACAGCTACTGCCCCACCATCCTGCGGAGCTGCTGCCGCCTCACCACCACCACCACAGCTACTGCCCCACCACCGTGCGGAGCTGCTGCCACCTCACCACCAACACAGCTACTGCCCCACCACCGTGCGGAGCTGCTGCAGCCTCACCACCACCACCACAGCTACTGCCCCACCACCGTGCGGAGCTGCTGCCGCCTCACCACCACCACAGCTACTGCCCCACCACCGTGCGGAGCTGCTGCCGCCTCACCACCACCACAGCTACTGCTCCACCACCGTGCGGAGCTGCTGCCGCATCACCACCACCACAGCTACTGCCCCACAACCATGCAGAGCTGCTGCTGCCTCATGACTGTGCGGAACTGCCGCCGCTGCCTCACCACCGTGTGGAACCACCGCCCGACCAGCACCCCGCCTACTGTCTCCTCCCGAAAATCCTATAGAATGTAAGCCCGCAAGGGCAGGGCCCTCTTCCCTCTGTACTAGTCTGTCTATTGTAACTTGTATATGTATTCTGTGTGTAACCCCTTCTCATATACAGCACCATGGAATCAATGGTGTTTTATAAATAAATATTTAATTAATATTTTTTTAATTTACATATTACTGGCATTAGATTGTGTATATAATTTTTTTTATCACTGCATTAGTTAGAGGGGTTGGTCCAAAACAAAATTTTATTTTACTCCTAAATGTCTATTTATTGAGTGTCATAAACTAATCTTTTTTTCTAATATACTTTAATTAATATTTTCCTATCCTTACCTCATAGTCTAACTACTATTGTATTTTTCCCTACTTCCTGTGTGATGACGCTTCGTTTAAAAAATACCAGTGCATGCTGGGATACTCAAATGAGTAACTGCCACAGCCTCTGCCCCCTCCCTGAAACTAAGCGTCATCAGGGGAGCTACTGAGCATGTGTCAGTTGACAATTCTGATTGGTGCACAGTAGAATCTTCTTATTGTGCCCAGTTCTCAGGACACAGTGACAGTGCACTCTCACACAGGCTCCAATCAGAAGTGACGAGCCAGCAATTCAGTGCACTGTAATTACACATTGTAAGTAAAGAATGAAGAAGCAGAGACCAGCTGTAATGTATAGCGGCATAGAGATTTTCAATACCTGCACCGCAGTACACTCTGCCAGCCAATCAAAGGCCAGCAGCTGACGTTGGTGTGCCAATCACAGGCGACACATAGCAGTGACGTCATGTGTCGGTAATGGAAGGCAAGCCCAAGTCAGCTGCCAGCATCTGCCCCGGCTACAGAAGACACCGCATGTCGTGTGAGTAGGGGGAAGGTCAGAAGAATGTTTGTTTTTTAATGTGTTAGAGAACAGCTGAGCATTATTGCAGGATGGACCCAGGAGGTGGGACATTATACCAGAAAGGGGCTCAGGATGGGGGACATATATTGGTAGATATAGAATAGGGACATTATACCAGGATGGGGGACGTTATATCAGAAAGGGGTCCAAGATAAATGGGCATTAAACCAGGAAAGGGCCCATATGTTACTGGAAGCGGCCATGATGGGGACATTTCACAAGGATGAGGGACATTATTACCGGAAGGGGCCAGTATATGCGGCATTAAATGAGGAAGGGGGTTATACATTACAGGAAAGGGCCATAATGGGGACATTTTTCCAGGATGGGGGACATATCAGGAAGGGGTCCAGGATATGAGACCTGAAACCAGGAAGGAGGGGTCATATATTATTGAAGGGGTCATGATGGGGACACTTCACCAGGATGGGGGACATTATTACCGGAAGGGGCCCAGGTTGGAGAACATTAGTACAGGATGGGGACATTATTACATTATAGGAGGGGGTGAAAAGGCATGCCTTTACAGAATTTACTATGCTATAAGGTCCCATACATATGTCCAACATGCAGAGGTGGGAGGGAGGGCGGAACAGATCTAAATTGTGCATCAGGGACCATCAGACTCTAGTTACACCACTGCTTAGGACATTATGGTGGCTCAGTGGTTAGCACTGTTGGTTTTCAGAACTGAAGTCCTGGGTTCAAATCCCACCAATCAGAGCATCTGCAAGGAGTTTGTATGTTCTGCCCCTGTTTGTGTCATTTCCTCCAGGTTACTTGTTCAGCTTTGTACTTTGTTCTTGTTTGATTAGTCTGTAGCAAACAGCAGAAAGTTTGTACATTTTGCTAATAAGCCACATTTGCAATCAGTGGTGACGAATTTTGATTTTAACTGTAACAGGGAGTACGAGCGTTTTGCCCGAAAAGTGCTTTCCTATAGATCATTTAACTATTTGAAGGGAATTTGTCAGCTGATTTTTGCTATGGAATCCAGATGCTGGATGATGTAGGTGCAGAGACACCGATTCCAGCGATGTATCACTTACTAGACTCCTTGCTGTCGTTTTGATACAATCCCTGTTTTCTGTGCTGTACATGTAGCAGTCGCCAGAATGCTGAGCTCTGTATAACCCCGCCCACACCACTGATTGGCAGGAATCAACCAATCATTGATTTACACAGCTTAGCCTGACTGTCTTGCACAAGGCACCTAGTCCTGCAATGATAATTTCCTGCTGATAAAACACTGATTGTATTGAAACTACAGCAAGCTGCTGAGCAAGTGCCACATCCCTGAAATCAGCACACTGCCCCCTATTCCTTTTAAAGCAAATAGCATTTAGAGTAATATAACTCTGTGACTAGACGTTCTCCATTATTCTTGAAGCCCTCCACAGAAATATATAGACGTTTTGGGTTTTTTTTAAAGAAGAAATTATGTTTTACAAATGCCCTAAAATATTTTACCAATCATTTATACTTAAGTTTCAATAATGGCTTCTTACCATAGAAATCTTTCTATTCTTGGCGGGATTCTCTTATATTTTAATGATGTGTTATTCACACGGCGTTTTATATCCATGGATGAAGTATGTGAATGTGATCTGAAGGTGCGCAATTATTTCACTCCACTTTCCGAGGTCTCCTTGTTTCCCACATCCTATTTCACCCTCCACTAGCCTCCACCTCTCCGTTATTCCTCTGGTGGTCTTAGGCAATCGGCGGGTTTAGATTTCTTTTATGTTGAAGCTTTCATCCCAAGGGAGTGAGAATGAAGAGATAACACTCATATTACTTTAAAGTGTGATTGGAAATTTATTTTTATAAGGTAATTATGAAAGGGGAGATACTTAAAGGGACAGTACATGTATTTAAAATGTACCGTAATTACATTTATGGGTTAATTTTTTTTATTTGAATGTATATATTTTAAGTTAAAAATTTTTACAATTGGGTTTCATTGAAAATATATTTACAATTTGCCTTCTGTAGCATTCATGGTGCAATGTTTACAGCTGGTTGCAGAATGAGTTAACTGAGAATCTGTCAGTGAGTTCATTTTAACAGTCTTATGGGAAAGTTTGAAGATCTTTAGCGTTTTTTTTGCTTTTTTTGGGGGGGAGAGGGGGCTTCTCTTAGCTGATTCACGATCATACCACTAGTGATGGGCGGACTCGCAGATACCCGGGATCGGCGGGTCCAACCAAGTTTTAAAAAATGATTAAGGGCCTATAATTTATTCACAAGTATTTTCGCAGTTGGATTTATCCATCAGGACTTTATGACAATTACTTACCGACTTAATCGGACAACACTTTGTGGAACGTTAATGGAATGTCAGGTCTCACTTTGAGAAAAGTAGGACACTGAAAATTGTGGAACAACAAAATTCATAAAAAAAAATCCGGTTCGGGCCCAGAATTCATCCCGGATATCTGGCCAGACGCTGGTCCCCATATAAGTCTATAGGGACCCAAATCAGGAGTTTAAAAGTGGTGGTAGAAAGGATAGGGGGTTTAGAGCAGGCGCATTATACTTACCGAGTCTCCGGTGCAGCTGTAACGCTACTTCCGGGGCCGCTCATTAAGCTCATACATATGCACTGCTTCCCCCACGTCTCTGGTTGTAGTCAGATGCGCCCACCCTGTGTGACAGCATGCTTTCAACCACAGACACTGTCTATGTGCGTCTCCATTCCTGTAAAAATATATAAGTAAAATATTTGTCGTATGGTCACCCATATTATGATACCCAGCACAGATAAAGCATACGGCTATAGGCTGCAGCCCCCAGCCGTGCGCTTATCTTGGCTATGTATCAAAATAAAAGGAACTGCATGAGGGTTTTTTAAATTATTTAAATAATTTTTAAAAAAAATGGCTTGCAGTCCCCCCCAATTTTGATAGCCAGCCATCATAAAGCCCGACAGCTGGGAGCTGGTAATCTCAGGCTGGGGAGACCCATGGTTATTGGGCTGCCCCCAGCCTGAAAATAGCAGCCTGCAGCCTCCTGGAATTATTGCATCCATTAGATGCAACAATCCCGGCACTTTACTCGGCTCTTCCTGATTGCCCTGGTGCAGGGGAAATAAAGGGTTAATAACAGCTCACTGCTGCCACTAAGCCCTAGATTAGTAATGGGAGGAGTCTATTAGTGCTGACATTTCGTACTCTACAAGCCTACCCTCTGATTACACAGTATACTGAGGGTTACAGAACAAATAGCCACGACCGGCTCTAGAATAACATATAACGTGTTTTTCTCTAATGGATTTTTTTATTTCTATGCTCCATTAAAAATGTAAATGATGATGTATGTGTCATCACAGAGCAATTTCTCATTCCCGCTCATCATTTGTTACCGCTCATAACGTGCTGTCATAATGTAATGTGGCTTATAAACTTCATATACTCATTTATCACAGATCAAACCCATCAGTGTATGGACGTGCAGGGGGGCTTCACAAGGAGGGGAACAGAGAATGAGGCCAAACGTGAAAACTGGACTTTTATATTAGACTTTGGGGGGGAGGGGGGGTTGCCTTGATATGCCTCCTTGTTAGCTGGAGGGTTGTTCAGAACTATGATATCGGACAGAAAACCTCTGCATGTGAACATTGACTGCGGTCATTTTTCATTTAGTAAAAATCATATTTCATATGGTATTGCAGTTTTATTAACTAAAGGTAAGCAATGATTTCAGTTACAATCTGCATTCATTTTCAGAACCCCCACCACCTCCTTCCTGATGTGTAATTTGGAGCCTAATCCAAGTCTCAGTTTTTCTTTTGGGAGTGTCTCTCCCAGTAATACAGGTTGGATGTGATTTCCATGTGTATAGAGTTCTGCTTCCATTACTTTCATATATCAGGACAGCTCCCAGTAATTTACTTTCTGCTCCATGTGCTTTCCTCCTTATTAATAGCTTTTTTTCAGTGCTCTATGAGATGCTTTCTCCCCTCTCCACTGCAGATCTTTGTACACCCACTTTTCCAACATACGCACAAAAAATGCAAGTGTGACACATTCCATTTTGTCCATCCATGTGACAATTTGTCTGTACATGTGTGCCATTCATGTGACATTCATGTTTCCTCTACATACCGGAAAAAAAACTCATGACCATAAAATTAGTGGTTTGGATGTGTAAAAGGTGTGCAAAGATAGATGGATAAATAGATAGATACTGTAGATTATACAACTATTTAGCCACATAAATAATTAAATTAAAAAAAAACTTCATGGGGTCCCCCCGATTTTTGATAACCAGCCAAGGTAAAGCAGACAGCTGGGGGCTGGTATTATCAGGCTGGGAAGGTCCAATGTTATTGTTCCCCTTCCCAGCCTAAAAATACCAGGCCGAAGCCTCCCCAGAAGTGATGCGTCCATTAGATGCTCTAATTCTAGCGCTTTGCTCCGCTCTTCCCAATTGTGCTGGTGCGGTGACAATAAGGGTAATGGTAGCTGGGGTTGATGTTAGGTGTGTAATGTCAGCTGGCATCAAGCCCTCGTGTTAGTAAAGGAGAAGTGTCTATAAGTCACCCTCATTACTAACCCAGTAAGTAAAGAGCGAAAAACACACACCCAAAAATAGTTTATTTGAAAAAACACTCCCTCGAAAGACTTAAAATGAGAGAAATAAAAGCAAAACACTCGTTCCCAGGTCTGTCTTAGTGCAGCGGTTCCCACAACGTTCCTCGACTACATGGATCAAAGGCTATGGAGCCTCAGAACGAGGCTCTATAGAGTTTGAATAGCAGCCGGTCACTGCTGTGCTCTGTGAGACTCGGCGACTGTGATGAGCGGTGACATCAGGAACATCATCGCTCATCACTCTGAAACCTGACAACTGATCACAGTCACCAGGTATCAGAGTGATGATGTTACTGATGTCACTGCTCATCAGTCACCGAGTCTTATGGAGCATAGCATGCATCAGAAGTGGCTGTTCTCAAAGTCTATGGAGCCCCGTTCTGAGGCTCCATAGCCTTTGATTTACGTAATTGAGGAACTTCATGGGAACGAGTGACAGTGTTTTGTTTTTGATTCTCTCGTTTTATGACTTTCAGGTTTCCATTTGAGGACTATTTTGCATTCACTGGACTATGTCTGACCTGCATGGCACTTTTTTTTAATAAATTGGTGAAGCAGGGAAAGAGTTGGAGAGTGTTTTTTTTCCAAATAAACTATTTATGCCTGTGTTGTTTTTTTTTTTTTTTGTTCTTACTGGGTTAATAATGGTGGTATCGGATAGACACTTCTCCATTACTGTCCCCAGGGTTTGATGCCAGCTGACACTTCACAGCTGACATCAACCACAACTACCATAACCCTGATAGCCAATGCATCTGGACAATAGGGAAAAGCCAGAATTAACACCGCTAATGTGATGTGCCACTTCTGAGGCGTCCGTTGGCTGCTAATTTTAGGCTGGGAAGGGCCTAATAAACATGGGCCTTCCCAGCCTGATAATACCAGCCCAAATCATTTTTTTAAATTATTTATTTGTTTAAGCAAGTCTAAACCCCCTTTAGTGCCTTTCATGTGGCAAGTTTATATGTAGGGGAGCTGATAGATTTGTAACATTTTTGCAGACAGCTCCGCTATATAAAAGATTTATAGTTGGAACATTTTTAATGAAGATTGATTAGAAAGTAACTTCACTTTCCACTTAGGAAGCAAATGAGCGGTAGAAAAGGTTTCTGTGTGATTATATAAATAGCCAGAAAGATATTTACTTTGAGCAAACCCCATAAGGCGACATTTACACAGGATGAAAAAAAACATTGCCACAATCCTCCTGTGCGACCTACTGATTTTGTTGCTGCTGATTTGTCCCTTCTGCAATGAAAGGGGTTAAATCTGCATTAAAAAAAATACAATATATATTGACATATTCCGCACCACAGGTAAATTAACGTTGTGAAATTTTTGGCATCACGTGGATGAGATTTATCCGCTGCAGATTTTCCATGCACCATTCCTATATTCTTCTGTAAAAAGTATTACCATATTTATGCATTTTTCTGACCATTGGATGATTTTTCCAGTATATTTCCGTCCACGTCTCTGTTGTTTGTTTTTTTTTTTATTATTTGGTTTTTTTTTATACTTGGTTTAGTTGCTCATTTTTTTGCTCTGTTTATTTACAGGTGTTTTGATGTCGGCCTCCATCGCTTCCTCATAAGGTGAGCCTGTGTGCAAATGCTCATAAGCGGTACATTGTTTGCATTATGTTATGAATCTTAGAGTTATAATTCTTTATTTGCATACGTGAAAAACTGAGATTTTCATAATTTGTCCGGTTTTACCTTTTAGTTTCAACAGTTTTGCAAAAAAATCCTTACAGAAGTTTTCTCAAAATTTACAGTGAAGGAAATAAGTATTGGATCCCTTGCTGATTTTGTAAGTTTGCCCACTGACAAAGACATGAAAAGTCTATAATGTTAAGGGTAGGTTAATTTTAACAGTGAGAGATAGAGTATCCAAAATAAAATCCAGAAAATCACATTGTATAGATTATATAAATTTATTTGCAAGTATTTGATCCCCTACCAACCATTAAGTGTTCTGGTTCCTACAGACCAGTTAGACGCGCCTATTCAACTCGCTACCTG